>NC_086455.1:27237928-27537928 GCF_028390025.1 Pseudophryne corroboree
GTTTCCAGCATGTGAGTGATGCTGCCTGGTTCAACACTAGACAGCAACTGAGTCCAGCAGGTTGTGGTCAGAGGTTTTCCCTGCTTACTGCGGCATTGTAACGTTACTGTGATGCGTCGTTTATGCAAATGAGCGTGATGCGTTGTTTATGGAAATAAGCTGGTGATTGTGATGCGTTGTTTATGCTAATGATCTACGTATAGGCAATTCAACAAGTGCTAAAAATTGGTGACAATATAGAAGGCATTTTCACCATATTATATCCCTGTAAGAGAGGGAATATGTGTAAAATAAATTATAGGATATTTTCAATAATCTGAGCTTAGTTGAAAATAAAACAAGTGCAAATTTTTTTTAAATTTCCTTTCAGCAATGGATCCATACCGCTTCTCATATTATTCGTGTTTTTTAAGAAAAATTATTCTTCTATTTTAATATGAGATAACGGCAGATGTATTCATGTCTGTGGATGTAACGCTGAGATAATAGTGGGTCACTGGCTATGTCAGCTGGCGTTGAAGTAATAATGTAACAGAATCTGTGGGTGTAAGGCTGAATATTGGACGTTTGGTGGATACATGATGGATGCTTAGAATCAGCGCCTGATGTATTTTCTTAATAATCTTGTGCCTATCCTTGTGATGTAGTTTTTCTTTCCTCATATAATCTAGTATTGGTAAAACTGACCCTATAGGTAATTGCACAGTGGGTCACATGCTTGTATCCTTCTAATGCTACACACAACAATTCAATGACTATGTGGCAGTCTGCTGTTTCCTAATGCGTGTCTGCAAGATACATCACACACTTAAGGTGCCCATACACTAGGTGACCTGTAAACTATTTGTTCTCGTTAACGATTTCCCTTGAACTCCCCCTGGCAGCTCCCCGGCAGTCCTGGGCAAACGATATACTACAGTGCACATAAGATATATCTTAAGATCTGGGAGTAGCTACTTCCAGGAGCATGCCATCGTTGACGATAGCTTCAGATCTTCCCTGCATCAGGGAAGATCAGAAGCTCTGACTAACAACCAGCAGGACCACATATCGTGGTCGTTATCTTTCACAGACACTGAACGATCTGCACTGTTATGAACCATTTGTAGTTTTGATCCGCTGGACATGACCAAATCGCTCATTATATTGTCTAGTGTATGGACACCTTTACACTGTCACCTCCATATCTATCTCCCTACCTTATATCTATATAGGTCATATCTATCTTCTATCTCATATCTATCTACGGGTTGGGTATGAAATACCGGCTGTTTGGATGCCGGCAGTCACATGACCAACTGCGGCATCCTGACACCGTCCAGGGGTAAGTATTTTACCCATCTCCTGCCCCCTACCCTAACCCTTTGGGGTGGTATCTAGGGCTAATCCGTGAGGGGTGGCGGCAATGGCTTTCAACCCCTCTAGTGCCTAAGCCTAACCCCGATAGTCGCCTTCGGCGTTCCAGCGGTCGGTGTTCCACTGTCTGTCACATGACCGCCACCATACAGGCTGCTGGGATGCTAACCACATTTTGTAACAGTTTTATATAGCGCAGCAAATTCTGTTGCGCTTTACAATTGGAAGCAACAGAGATAAAATGAAACTGGGTAATAACAGTCATAGAGGTAGGAAGGCCCTGCTCGCAAGCTTACACTCTATAGGATCTATCTGTCTACAGCTATCTCTTATATTTCTGATATTTATTTATGCATTTATCTCTCTGCGATCTGTCTAAGGGCAGATTAGATGGGCCAAGTGGTTGTTATCTGTCATCAGTTTCTATGTATCTAAGAGGGCGGTACTCCTAAAACTTTTGTTCATTTTCCATATTCTCCCCTCTGCTATTTACCAACAGATAAAGTATCTAATTTATTCCCTGGTGTGGGCGGAATGTACTCAAATCTTTTACTCAACTGCGACAGGAGTTTAGTTTGTCATCTGTCCACTTCTTCAGGTTTCTACAACTCAGGCATGCCCTGCCCACCCAATTTCCTGACACCCCCCAGTCATTCAGCACTATTAGAAAATGTATGATGTCCATAGGATCTCGTAGGACATTGTCCATTTTTCTCATAGGACATTTGTCATCTGTATTGCAAGCCAACATGGGGGAGATACCAGGTCTTTGATCTAAATGGGAGACTGATTTGGGAGTTCTGCGAGAGGATGTGTCGATTAGCGTTATAGAGCCCTATGGTTTCTGCTGCTTTTATTCATGATCAACATATACAATTGTTTATATTACATAGGGTATACCTTACCCCAACACATCTATCCTCTATTTCTGCTAATTACCAGAATTTGCAATCCTTATTGAATTAGGCTCATTATCTTTTAGGAACTGAGTGATTGGGGCGGTGTGTTTACTCCTACAGTTTGCACACTGGGAATGATCGAGGAGGACATGCTGGATAAATTCTCTAAGCAATATGTTCTGAATACTTGTAGTTTGGCTTTAGTATGTATAGGCCTCTACAGGTCCAGTATACAGCCACTGGCTTTCTCTCGTCAATGCCATAGTAGCGCATGCGATTTTTGTGACTTTATAGTATTACATTACAATTGCCTGATGTAATGGACACTGCCGCTGTTATACAGTTGTCTGATGCTGCCATCTCTGTAATACAGGGCTTGACACATTTTTATAAAATTTAGGAGCCAGGATGAAAGTGTAGGAGCCAGACCACCGTTCCCTCCCACCCCCATCCGAAGCCACAATACTGAGCAGTTTCCCCACACAACTAAGGGGGTACCCACGTTCAAACCAGCCCTCTGTGGCCACAATGCTATGCAGTGGCCCCCAGGCAAACAACAACCTCCTACCACCCCCACCCCTGTGCGGCAACAATACTGAGCAGCTAAACATCCCCCCCCCCCACCCTCCCCCCTCCGGTCAACCAACCCCCATAACCACACAACTAACCCCTCCGTAGTGACACACCCCCATGGCCACCTCCCTTCCCCCACCAAAGCTGAAATCTCTAACCACACACAGATGCTCTTACTAGAGAGCTCTATGCAGTAGTTTAGAGACAGCACTTAGGTCAGGCTGGGATGGACAGGCACGGCAGTCGGCGCAGGCTGGGACAGACACTCTGCACATGCACTCCTATGCATGGAAGGGTCGCCGCAATACAGGCACATTCATGATTCTCTGCTGGGGCCTACGAGGACCTACTACCCCCACATAATCTGGTAGCCAGGCAGCAAAATCTAGGGGCCATGGCTACCTGGCCCCTGGGATTTGTGAAGCCCTGATAGATAGACCCCTGGTTTAGTTTGTTCTATGCCGGATGCACTTCAGTGCACAGCTACACATTGAACCGGGCAGCTTACAGAACCGTTTTTTAACCTTGGAAAGGGATTACCATGACAGGTCTGTTTATCAATGCTGTAGATTGATTTCTGTTGCACGCAACTCTGACTTTAAGACAAGGTCTTGTTTGCTGAGGTCTCCCACAAGTTTACATTGTTAGTGGTTACTAAGGATCAGTGCTTTACACCTACACACCTCCTTTTCGTTCTGTAACTGCAGTGAGAAATCCACATAAGCGCTCTGTGCAGTGTTATTGAACATGAAAGCAGACGTCTCCTGGGTAGCGTTCATTCATTCCCATAAAAAGCTGCAGGTAATATGTTTATGTGACAGATTTCCAATGTTGTTAAACATTTGGTTTATGTGCACTTTGTTTTATCTGGATGTATTATGAGTCGAGTGGAAATAATTAATAAGCACATAGGTGTCTCTTGCATTGCAGCCTGTACTATGTTTCATTAATAGAAGAGCATAGCTGTATCATGTTACTGTACAGCGGGCTGTCTCCTACGTGTCTTTGGGCCCACTGCGTTTGTGTGTCTAACTTGAGCTTGTACTTTGTAAAAGCTCAAGTTCTACTTATCAGTAGTAAAGCTTGAATAAAATGTTACTTTTTTTTTTAAATTATATTTACAAATGCTGTGACCCAAGCAGCAAACAAGCTTGATCTGAGCTTGTCTTCATCTAGGACAGCGGTTCTCAGCCTGCTTTACTTGCTGTGACGTTCCGGGATGCTTGGGAGATTTTCTGTAGTGGCAGGCAGAACATCCAGGTGATAATTGGACACATAGGGAAAACCGTATCTTTGTGATCTCTAGCCCCATGCATCACAGTAGGACCCTGATAACAAAATTAATCGCTGTATCCTTAAGAAAGCGGATGTGGCTATAACTTTAGATTGTGATTTAATTGTTTGGGCACCCACCAGCAGCTATTCAATTGTTCTGCCGGTCGAGCACAAGTACCACTGCACAGACCTTTTTGCTTGCAGCCTCACGAGGTGGCAAGCTTAAATGTGCAGTAAGTGTCCCGTTTGAATGCCCACATGGGACTTTTCTCATTGTTCCAGGACTCAAGTCTAATTAAGCTACTTTACGCTATTACTTTGGGCGCCTGATGAAACAATTGAATTCCAGCCTTAGGGGTATATTCAATTGATGTCGAATTACTGAAATTGTCGAAAAACTGAGCTTTTTCGACCAAAAAAACCATGTCGAATCTGATTCGACATTTCAATACGGCACTTATCGACAAAAAAACTGTAGTTTCAGTTTCGACTTTTTACTATTTGACACTTTCATGTCTGTAATGTTAAAAATGCGGCATTTCGACAAAAGTATATTCAATTGAAGAATGCCGATTCAACATCAGTGCTTTTCGACAGTCATTTCGTCAATTTCATTGCGCCTTCTTTTTCTGGCGTGAGCTGATAAGAAATCTTAAATACTTTTATTTTTTGGTGCTTTTTTTATTTCTAATAGCATATCTATTTATATTTTAAGGGATTATCTACTTGGTTTCTCTGACGTCCTAGTGGATGCTGGGTACTCCGTAAGGACCATGGGGTATAGACGGGCTCCGCAGGAGACTGGGCACTCTTAAAAGAAAGATTAGGTACTATATCTGGTGTGCACTGGCTCCTCCCTCTATGCCCCTCCTCCAGACCTCAGTTAGTTAGTTAGTTAGTATCTGTGCCCGGCCAGAGCTGGATGCACCCTAGGGGCTCTCCTGAGCTTCCTAGAAAAGAAAGTATTTGTTAGGTTTTTTATTTTCAGCGAGATCTGCTGGCAACAGACTCACTGCTACGTGGGACTGAGGGGAGAGAAGCGAACCTACCTGCTTGCAGCTAGCTTGGGCTTCTAAGGCTACTGGACACCATTAGCTCCAGAGGGATCGAACACAAGCCCAGTCCTCGGTCGTCCGGTCCCGGAGCCGCGCCGCCGTCCCCCTTGCAGAGCCAGAAGAACGAAGAGAAGTTGAAAATCGGCGGCTGAAGACTCCGGTCTTCATTAAGGTAGCGCACAGCACTGCAGCTGTGCGCCATTGCTCCCTTAGCACACCACACACTCCGGTCACTGATGGGTGCAGGGCGCTGGGGGGGGGGCGCCTTGGGCAGCAATTAGATTACCTTACTTGGCGAAAAGCACATAATACAGTCTGATAAACTGTATATGTGCATTAACCCCCGCCATTAAAGTACATAAAAGGACAGAAGCCCGCCGCTGAGGGGGCCGGGCCTTCTTCCTCAGCACACCGGCGCCATTTTCTCTTCACAGCTCAGCTGGAAGGAAGCTCCCCAGGCCCTCCCCTGCAGTATCCTGGTACACAAAGGGTAAAAAAGAGAGGGGGGCACATAAATTTAGGCGCAAAACTGTGTATATAAGCTGCTATAGGGGAAAAATCACTCAGTATAGTGTACATCCCTGTATTATATAGCGCTGTGGTGTGTGCTGGCATACTCTCTCTCTGTCTCTCCAAAGGGCCTGGTGGGGGAACTGTCTTCAAATAGAGCATCCCCTGTGTGTGTGGTGTGTCGGTACGCGTGTGTCGACATGTCTGAGGTAAAAGGCTCCTCTAAGGAGGTGATAGAGCGGATAAGTGTGTGGGAGGGTGTCTCCGTCAACAACGCCGACACCTGTTTGGATATGTGTAAGTGCTGAGGTAAAATGATTGCACAAAAGGTTAGGGAACAGAAAGGAAATCTTCCCTGGTCTGTCCCTATGTCACAGAGTCCTTCAGAGTCTCTCTATGCTCACTATCCAAAATAACAAAGTATCGACACGGAGTTTAACTCCACTGTCGACTACGATAATGCAAAGTTACAGCCAAGAGGGCTAAAAGATATTCAATATAAGATTATTGGAATAAAAGATGATTTGCATATCACTTATGACTCATCTGTCCCTGACACGAGAGTACACATGTTAAGGGGAAGAATCCTGAGGTAAATTTCCCTCCTCTCATGAGTAAAAAGAGCTGGAATCTCCAGACAAGAGACGGCAGCTTCCCACAAGAGAATTCTCAGGCTGTATCCTTTCCCCACTAGGGCCAGGATGTGTTGAGAATCTTCCCCTTGGGTGTCCTGTTTGCACTAGCTATTCTCAGGGATCCTGCAGATAGTGTGCACATTCTAGTATACTACCCAGACCGGCGATTGTGTCGGCATGGGTTTATAGCGCTGTGGCAGCGTGGACAGGTACCTTATCAGCAGAGATTGAGACCCTAGTATGCATATAAATATTTTAAGATGCTGTCTTAAGTGATAGATATATAATTATAAAGCATGCCCAAAGGGACATGAGTATACTGGGTCCTAGAGACAAAAGCTATGTCGATTTCTGCTTGACGTGTCCTGTAGAATATACATTGGACAGATGATGCCGACTTAAGAGGCATATGGAAGGCTGAGGATTGTGTGGAGAAAGGTTCTCGGGCCTGGTCTCCACAGCTATAGCTGGTAATTCTGATATTTTGCCTTATATTCCTGCACAGCCTAGGAAAGCACGACATTATTAAATGCAGCTTTTCGAATAAAGAAACAAGAAAGTCTGAGGTGCGTCCTTTCTTGTCAGAGCCGGGGGCAGAGGAAAGAAGCTGTACAACACAGCTAGTCCCCAGGAACAGAAGTCCTCCCCGGCCTCTACAAGAATCCACCGCATGTCGCTGGGGCTCCACAGGCGGAGCTAGGCCCGGTGGGGACACGCCTTCGTAAGTTCAGCCACAAGTGGGTTCACTCCCTGTTAGATCCCTGGGCAATAGAAATTGTATCGCAGGGATACAGGCTGGACTGTGAGAAGATGCCCCCTCACCGAGGACCCGGCGGGCTTCCCCCCAAGAGAGGGAGCCAGTGTTAACTGCAATTCGTAAATTGTATCTTCAACAGGTGGTGGTCAAGGGTCCCCTCCTTCAACAAGAGGGTGTTATTATTCGACCATGTTATAATCCCGAAACCAGACGGTTCGGTTAGACCCATATTGAATTAAAATCCCTGAACATATACCTGAAAAGGTTCAGGTTCAAGATGGAATCGCTAAGAGCGGTCATTGCAAGCCTGAAATGAATCGGGACATAAGGGATGTATACCTTCGTGTCCCCATTTATCCACCTCATCAGGCGTACCTCAGAATTGCGGTACGGGATTGTCATTACCAATTTCACCAAGGTAATGGCGGATATGATGGTGCTCCTGCGGAAGCAAGGTGTCACTATTATCACATACTTGGATGATCTCCTCATAAAAGCGAGATCAAGAGAGCAGTTGCTGGACAGCGTATCACCTTCTCTGGAAGTGAAACGGCAACACGACTGGATTCTATATATTCCAAAGTCGCAGTTGGTTCCTACAGCTCGTCTGCCTCGCCTAGGCATGATCCTAGACACAGACCAGGAGAGGGTTTATCTCCCGATAGAGAGAGCTCAGGAGCTCATGACACTGGTCAGGAATCTATTGAAAACCAAAACAGGTGTCAGTGCATCACTGCACTCTAGTCCTGGGAAGGATGATGGCATCATACGAGGCCATCCCCTTCGGCTGGTTCCATGCACAATGGAACTTACTGGACAAGTGGTCCGGATCACATCCTCAGATGCATCGGTTAATCACCCTATCCCCCAGGGCCAGGGTGTCTCTCCTGTGGTGGCTGCGGAGTGCTCACCTTCTCGAGGGCCGCGGATTCGGCATTCAGGACTGGGTCCTGGTGACCACGGATGCAAGCCTCCGAGGGTGGGGGGCAGTTACACAGGGAAGAAAATTCCAAAGTTAGTTGTCAAGCCAACAGACTTGCCTTCACATCAATATCCTGGAACTAAGGGCCATATACAACGCCCTAAGTCAAGCGGAGTTCCTGCTTCGCGACCAACCGGTTCTGATCCAGTCAGACCGCAGGGGCTCATGTAAACCGCCAGGGCGGCACAGGGAGCAGGGTGGCGAGGGTAGAAGCCACCAGAATTCTTCGCTGGGCGGAGAATCAAGTAAGCGCACTGTCAGCAGTGTTCATTCCGGGAGTGGACACGACCTCCACCCGGGAAAGTGGTGACTTCATCAGGAAGTCTTCACGCAGTTTTGCAAATTGATGGAAACTGCCTCAGGTGGACTACATGGTGTCCCACCTCAATAAAAAGATAAAAAAGGTTTTACGCTGGGTCAAGGGACTCTTAGGCGATAGCTGTGGTCGCACTAGTAACACTGTGGGTGTTCCAGTCGGTCTATATATTCCCTCCTCTTCCTCTCAGACCCAAGGGCTGAGAATTGTAATAAACGGAGGAGTGTGAACAATATTCTTTGCTCCGGATTGGCCAAGAAGGACTCTGTACCCAGAACTGCAAGAAATGCTCTCAGAGGACCCATGGCCTCTGCCTCTCAGTCAGGACATGTTGCAACAGGGACCCTGTCTGATCCAAGACTTACCGCGGCTGCGTTGGACGGCATGGCGGTTGAACGCCGGATCCTAGCGGAAAAGGGCATTCCGTATGCAGTTATTCCTACGCTGATAAAGGCTAGGAAAGACGTGACGGCAAGATTTTTTCACTGTATATGGCGAAAATAGGTTGCTTGGTGTGTGGCCGGGAAGGCCCTACAGAGGAATTCCAGGGGGGTCGATTCCTACACTTCCTACAGTCAGGAGTGACTATGGGCCTAAAATTAGGATCCATAAAGGCCAAGATTTCGGCCCTATCCCTTTTTCTCTCAAAAAGAACTGGCTTCACTGCCTGAAGTTCGGAAGTTGTTACAGGGGTGCTGCATATTTAGCCCCTTTTGTGCCTCCAGTGGCACCTTGGGATCTTAACGTGTGTTGGATTCCTAAAATCCCACTGGTTTGAGCCACTTAAGACCGTGGAGCTAAAATATCTCACGTGGAAAGTGGTCATGCTTTTGGCCTTAGCTTGGACTAGGCGTGTGTCAGAATTGGCGGCTTTGTCATGTAAAAGCCCATATCTGATCTTCCATATGGAAAGGGCAGAATGGAGGACTCGTCCCCAATTTCTCCCTAAGGTGGTATCATCGTTTCATTTGAACCTACCTATTGTGGTGCCTGCGGCTACTAGGGACTTGGAGGATTCCAAGTTGCTGGACGTAGTCCGGGCCCTGAAACTTTGTTTCCAGGACGGCTAGAGTCAGAAAAACTGACTCGCTATTTATCCTGCATGCACCCAACAAGCTGGGTGCTCCTGCTTCAAAGCAGACTATTGCTCGCTGGATCTGTAGCACGATTCAGCTTGCACATTCTGCGGCTGGACTGCCGCATCCTAAATCGGTAAAAGCCCATTCCACGAGGAAGGTGGGCTCTTCTTGGGCGGCTGCCCGAGGGGTCTCGGCTTTACAACTTGGTCGGGTTCAAACACTTTTGCAAAATTCTACAAGTTTGATACCCTGGCTGAGGAGGACCTTGAGTTTGCTTATTCGGTGCTGCAGAGTCATCCGCACTCTCCCGCCCGTTTGGGAGCTTTGGTATAATCCCCATGGTCCTTACGGAGTACCCAGCATCCACTAGGACGTCAGAGAAAATAAGAATTTACTCACCGGTAATTCTATTTCTCGTAGTCCGTAGTGGATGCTGGGAGCCCGTCCCAAGTGCGGACTCTCTGCAATACATGTATATAGTTATTGCTTAACTAAAGGGTTATTGTATGAGCCATCTGTTGAGAGAGGCTCAGTTATTGTTCATACTGTTAACTGGGTATAGTTATCACGAGTTGTACGGTGTGATTTGGTGTGGCTGGTATGAGTCTTACCCTGGATTCCAAATCCTTTCCTAGTAATGTCAGCTCTTCCGGGCACAGTTTCCCTAACTGAGGTCTGGAGGAGGGGCATAGAGGGAGGAGCCAGTGCACACCAGATATAGTACCTAATCTTTCTTTTAAGAGTGCCCAGTCTCCTGCGGAGCCCGTCTATACCCCATGGTCCTTACGGAGTACCCAGCATCCACTACGGACTACGAGAAATAGAATTACCGGTGAGTAAATTCTTATTTTTTCTATTTATGACCCACAAGTATTATATAATCTTTTAAAAGAATATTTTTTCCTGTACTCGGCTGAGGGGAAATGTACCCATGATTCCACAGTTACCCAGGATACACTTCTCCAAAGCCACTCCTCTCTCCTCACTCCCGTTTTTGAGACTTCAGGGAGACGAGCAGCCATTACAGTCAGCTCTTTTGTGGAATCGTTTTTTTAGCAAAATCCCTGCGTTTTCCAACATGTATATCATATTTTTTTTATATCGTATATAGTTTTCCAAATGGCGGGAAGTCGAATCCACGCCGCCCACTTTTCGACGATTGGTCCGTTTTTCGGCAGAGGCCGTGTCGAATCCGTTTTTAATTGAATATGTCGAATTCAGTGTGACGGTAGAGGGTTTCGGCTGTCGAATCCAAAAACTGACGAAACCACGCTGTAATTCGACTTCAATTGAATATACCCCTTAGTGTCAATTTCATTTATTTTTCATAAATTGTGATAAGTTAATTATGTCCGGAGACATGTCCCACATAATAAACTCGTGGCGTGTTCGCCATTATCTACATGGACAATTTGGCACTAAACGCGGTGTACTGTAAATGTTTGTTTAGTAATGAGTTTTAACATGTTCAGTTTAGTGCTCTATGCATGGTTGCTGAATTGCATGTTTACAATGCATGGGCGAAGCACCTATGAGGAATGTAATAATAAAAATAATAATGGCTGCTTACACCACAGGTTAAAAATTAATTTTTATCTGATGCAGCTCGCCTGTTTTTCCGTGCACTTCAAATGAATTCATGGACATCTCAGTCTTTGGGGGCGATTCATCTCTTTTAATGGGAGCCCAAAGTAATGGACGCCCGTCGGGGGCAACTCATTTGTTGCTCCGATTGGGCTAAACTAGTCTGAAGTCCTTGTTGGTGAAACTGCACCCAAACCACAGAGTTTTGGCACCTCAAGAGGCTGCGAGCTGAAATGTGGCCCCCATGGTATGCACCCTCTAACAGAGCAACAATTGAATTTCTCCGTCGGGTGCCCACTAGTGGCAGCCGAGTGGGAAACAATTTAATTTCCGCTCTTGGGTTTTCCTTTGACAATATTTTCTCTGTATTGTTCCTTGTTGACTCCACCTTACAGAATCTCACTTGTAAAACATCAAGTTGATCTACCTTGGTCACTCGAGTACCTACGGACAGCACCCAAGCAATGTCACTGAGCTCTCCTTTTGCAAACACACAATAATTCTAGGCAACACAGCGTTTTATTATGCTCCTGAATTTATTGCCGTTTGCTGAACAAGACTGCAAATGATTGTTCTGACCAATTTACTGGTATTCGTGCTTTATGTTGTATTGTTATAGAGAGAGAATAAGCATCTATGCTTTCAGTTGTTGCAATATTACCTACTATAGCAACCCAAGTGGTTGTATTTCTGTCTATCACATAAATAATGTTGTAAAATGTGTACTGTTGAGTCTTTTTGGTTTTGTTTAAACCAGTTTTTCCCAGCCCCAGTCAGGTCAATCCATATCAAATGGTCCTGAATTAACTTAATTGGTTGCTTGACCAATTTTCAAAATGTTTTTGTGTGTGATGACCCCTGTACGTCAGTAGTCAGAAACCACCATTACTTTATTTCTCTATCGTCCTAAGTGGATGCTGGGGTTCCTGAAAGGACCATGGGGAATAGCGGCTCCGCAGGAGACAGGGCACAAAAAAGTAAAGCTTTACTAGGTCAGGTGGTGTGCACTGGCTCCTCCCCCTATGACCCTCCTCCAGACTCCAGTTAGATTTTGTGCCCGAACGAGAAGGGTGCAATCTAGGTGGCTCTCCTAAAGAGCTGCTTAGAGAAAGTTTAGTTTAGGTTTTTTTCTTTACAGTGAGTCCTGCTGGCAACAGGATCACTGCAACGTGGGACTTAGGGGGAAAGTAGTAAACTCACCTGCATGCAGAGTGGATTTGCTGCTTGGCTACTGGACACCATTAGCTCCAGAGGGATCGAACACAGGCCCAGCCGTGGAGTCCGGTCCCGGAGCCGCGCCGCCGACCCCCTTGCAGATGCTGAAGCGTGAAGAGGTCCGGAAACCGGCGGCTGAAGACTCCTCAGTCTTCATAAGGTAGCGCACAGCACTGCAGCTGTGCGCCATTTTCCTCTCAGCACACTTCACTGGGCAGTCACTGAGGGTGCAGAGCGCTGGGGGGGGGCGCTCTGAGAGGCAAATATAAACCTTATACAAGGCTAAAAATACCTCACATATAGCCCATAGGGGCTATATGGAGATATTTAACCCCTGCCTGACTGGAAAAATAGCGGGAGAAGAACCCGCCGAAAAAGGGGCGGGGCCTATCTCCTCAGCACACGGCGCCATTTTCTGTCACAGCTCCGCTGGTCAGAACGGCTCCCAGGTCTCTCCCCTGCACTGCACTACAGAAACAGGGTAAAACAGAGAGGGGGGGCACATTAATGGCTATATATATATATATTAAAGCAGCTATAAGGGAGCACTTAATATAAGGATATCCCTTGTATATATAGCGCTTTGTGGTGTGTGCTGGCAGACTCTCCCTCTGTCTCCCCAAAAGGGCTAGTGGGTCCTGTCTTCATTAGAGCATTCCCTGTGAGTTTGCGGTGTGTGTCGGTACGTGGTGTCGACATGTATGAGGACGATATTGGTGTGGAGGCGGAGCAATTGCCAAATATGCAGATGTCACCCCCCAGGGGGTCGACACCAGAATGGATGCCTTTATTTGTGGAATTACGTGATGGTTTATCTTCCCTTAAACAGTCAGTTGAGGACATGAGGCGGCCGGACAATCAATTAATGCCTGTCCAGGCGCCTCAAACACCGTCAGGGGCTGTAAAACGCCCTTTGCCTCAGTCGGTCGACACAGACCCAGACACGGGCACCGATTCCAGTGACGACGGTAGAAATTCAAACGTATTTTCCAGTAGGGCCACACGTTATATGATTTTGGCAATGAAGGAGACGTTACATTTAGCTGATACTACAGATACCGTAAAACAGGGTATTATGTATGGTGTGAAAAAACTACAAACAGTTTTTCCTGAATCAGAAGAATTAAATGACGTGTGTGATGAAGCGTGGGTTGCTCCTGATAAAAAGTTGATAATTTCAAAAAAGTTATTGGCATTATACCCTTTCCCGCCAGAGGTTAGGGCGCGCTGGGAAACACCCCCTAAGGTGGACAAGGCGCTCACACGCTATTCCAAACAAGTGGCGTTACCCTCTCCTGAGACGGCCGCACTTAAGGATCCATCAGATAGAAAGATGGAAGTTATTCAAAAGAATATATACACACATGCAGGTGTTATACTACGACCAGCTATAGCAACTGCCTGGATGTGCAGTGCTGGAGTAGTTTGTTCAGAATCCCTGATTGAAAATATTGATACCCTAGATAGGGACAATGTTTTACTGTCGTTAGAACAAATAAAGGATGCATTTATCTATATGCGTGATGCACAGAGGGATATTTGCACACTGGCATCTCGGGTGAGTGCTATGTCCATTTCAGCCAGAAGAGCCTTATGGACACGACAGTGGACAGGCGATGCGGATTCAAAACGTCACATGGAGGTTTTGCCGTATAAAGGGGAGGAGTTATTTGGAGTTGGTCTATCAGACTTGGTGGCCACGGCTACTGCCGGGAAATCCACTTTTTTACCTCAAGTCACTCCCCAACAGAGAAAGGCACCGACCTTTCAACCGCAGCCTTTTCGCTCCTACAAAAATAAGAGAGCAAAGGGCTTGTCGTACCTGCCACGAGGCAGAGGAAGAGGGAAGAGACACCAACAGGCAGCTCCTTCCCAGGAACAGAAGCCCTCCCCGGCTCCTGCAAAAACCTCAGCATGACGCTGGGGCCTCTCAAGCGGACTCGGGGACAGTGGGGGGCCGTCTCAAAAATTACAGCGCGCAGTGGGCTCACTCGCAGGTAGACCCCTGGATCCTGCAGATAATATCTCAGGGGTACAGGTTGGAATTAGAGACGGATCCTCCTCATCGTTTCCTGAAGTCTGCCTTACCAACCGTCTCTTCCGAAAGGGAGAGGGTGTTGGAAGCCATTCACAAGCTGTACGCTCAGCAGGTGATAGTCAAAGTACCCCTATTACAACAAGGAAAGGGGTATTATTCCACTCTATTTGTGGTACCGAAGCCGGATGGCTCGGTAAGGCCTATTCTAAATCTGAAGTCCTTGAACCTCTACATAAAAAAGTTCAAGTTCAAGATGGAGTCACTCAGAGCAGTGATAGCGAACCTGGAAGAAGGGGACTTTATGGTATCCTTGGACATCAAGGATGCGTATCTACACGTTCCGATTTACCCCGCACACCAGGGGTACCTCAGGTTCATTGTTCAAAACTGTCACTATCAGTTTCAGACGCTGCCGTTCGGATTGTCCACGGCGCCTCGGGTCTTTACCAAGGTAATGGCCGAGATGATGATTCTTCTTCGAAGAAAAGGCGTATTAGTTATCCCATACTTGGACGATCTCCTAATAAGGGCAAGGTCCAGAGAACAGCTGGAGACAGCTTTAGCACTATCTCAAGAGGTGCTAAGACAACACGGGTGGATTCTGAATATTCCAAAATCCCATTTAATCCCGACAACTCGTCTGCTGTTCCTAGGAATGATTCTGGACACGGTTCAGAAAAAGGTTTTCCTTCCAGAGGAAAAAGCCAAGGAGTTATCCGATCTGGTCAGGAACCTCCTAAAACCAGGAAAAGTGTCAGTACATCAATGCACAAGAGTCCTGGGAAAAATGGTGGCTTCTTACGAAGCAATTCCATTCGGCAGATTCCATGCAAGAATATTCCAAAGGGATCTGTTGGACAAATGGTCAGGGTCGCATCTGCAGATGCACCTGCGAATAACCCTGTCACCAAAGACAAGGGTGTCACTTCTGTGGTGGTTGCAGAAGGCTCACCTATTAGAAGGCCGCAGATTCGGCATTCAGGATTGGATCCTGGTGACCACGGACGCCAGCCTGAGAGGCTGGGGAGCAGTCACACAAGGAAGAAACTTCCAGGGAGTATGGACGAGTCTGGAAAAGTCTCTTCACATAAACATTCTGGAACTAAGAGCAATCTACAATGCTCTAAGCCAGGCGGAACTTCTCCTGCAAGGAAAGCCGGTGTTGATTCAGTCGGACAACATCACGGCGGTCGCCCATGTAAACAGGCAGGGCGGCACAAGAAGCAGGAGTGCAATGGCAGAAGCTGCCAAGATTCTTCGCTGGGGGGGAGAATCACGTGATAGCACTGTCAGCAGTGTTCATCCCGGGCGTGGACAACTGGGAAGCAGACTTCCTCAGCAGACACGATCTTCATCCGGGAGAGTGGGGTCTACATCCAGAAGTCTTCAACATGTTAATAGACCGTTGGGAAAGACCAATTGTAGACATGATGGCGTCTCGCCTCAACAAGAAACTGGACAAATATTGCGCCAGGTCAAGAGATCCACAGGCAATAGCTGTGGACGCACTGGTAACTCCTTGGGTGTACCAGTCAGTGTATGTGTTTCCTCCTCTGCCGCTCATACCAAAGGTATTGAAGATCATACGGCAAAGAAGAGTAAGAACAATACTAGTGGTTCCGGATTGGCCGAGAAGGACTTGGTATCCGGAACTTCAAGAGATGCTCACGGACGAACCGTGGCCTCTACCTCTGAGAAGGGACCTGCTACAGCAGGGTCCCTGTCTTTTTCAAGACTTACCGCGGCTGCGTTTGACGGCATGGCGGTTGAACGCCAGATCCTAAAAGGGAAAGGCATTCCAGAAGAAGTCATTCCTACCTTGATTAAGGCACGGAAGGAAGTCACCGTGAAACATTATCACCGCATTTGGCGAAAATATGTAGCGTGGTGCGAGGATCGGAGGGTTCCGACGGAGGAATTCCAACTGGGTCGTTTCCTACATTTCCTGCAATCAGGATTATCTATGGGTCTCAAATTGGGATCCATTAAGGTTCAAATTTCGGCCCTGTCAATATTCTTCCAAAAAGAATTGGCCTCTGTCCCTGAGGTCCAGACTTTTGTCAAGGGAGTACTGCATATACAGCCTCCTGTGGTGCCTCCGGTGGCACCGTGGGATCTAAATGTAGTTTTAGATTTCCTCAAATCCCATTGGTTTGAACCATTGAAAAAGGTGGATTTGAAATATCTCACATTGAAAGTGACTATGTTACTAGCCCTGGCCTCTGCCAGGAGAGTATCTGAATTGGCGGCTTTATCTTATAAAAGTCCTTATCTAATCTTCCATTCGGATAGGGCAGAACTGCGGACTCGTCCGCATTTTCTCCCTAAAGTGGTATCAGCATTTCATCTGAACCAACCTATTGTGGTGCCTGCGGCCACTAGCGACTTGGAGGACTCCAAGTTGTTGGACGTTGTCAGAGCCTTAAAAATATACATTGCAAGGACGGCTGGAGTCAGAAAATCTGACTCGCTGTTTATATTGTATGCACCCAACAAGTTGGGCGCACCTGCTTCTAAGCAGTCGATTGCTCGTTGGATTTGTAACACAATTCAACTTGCACATTCTGTGGCAGGCCTGCCACAGCCTAAAACTGTAAAAGCCCACTCCACAAGGAAGGTGGGCTCATCTTGGGCGGCTGCCCGAGGGGTCTCGGCATTACAACTCTGCCGAGCAGCTACGTGGTCGGGGGAGAACACGTTTGTAAAATTTTACAAATTTGATACCCTGGCAAAGGAGGACCTGGAGTTCTCTCATTCGGTGCTGCAGAGTCATCCGCACTCTCCCGCCCGTTTGGGAGCTTTGGTATAATCCCCATGGTCCTTTCAGGAACCCCAGCATCCACTTAGGACGATAGAGAAAATAAGAATTTACTTACCGATAATTCTATTTCTCGGAGTCCGTAGTGGATGCTGGGCGCCCATCCCAAGTGCGGATTATCTGCAATACTTGTACATAGTTATTGTTAACTAATTCGGGTTATTGTTAAGGAGCCATCTTTAAGAGGCCCTTTCTGTTGTCATACTGTTAACTGGGTTTAGATCACAAGTTGTACGGTGTGATTGGTGTGGCTGGTATGAGTCTTACCCGGGATTCAAAATGCCTCCCTTATTGTGTATGCTCGTCCGGGCACAGTACCTAACTGGAGTCTGGAGGAGGGTCATAGGGGGAGGAGCCAGTGCACACCACCTGACCTAGTAAAGCTTTACTTTTTTGTGCCCTGTCTCCTGCGGAGCCGCTATTCCCCATGGTCCTTTCAGGAACCCCAGCATCCACTACGGACTCCGAGAAATAGAATTATCGGTAAGTAAATTCTTATTTTTTATTTACCTTCATATGAAGATGGCGGCTATTTATGTAATCATGGAGTACATTTTTCAATATTGCTGACGTTTGGGGTAAATGCAATATCTCGGCTCAGAAAAGTAATAGAAAGCTGGAATAAAGAACATTATTTTCAGCATATTACACGCTACATTTTTTTTTTTTTGTCATATAACCATTTCCCTACCTCAATTCCTTATGACTGAAATTTAAGGCCAAAGTTAATTGTCACATTTTTTTTTAAGTCTATTTTTTGGATTGTATTTCAGTGGGAAGGAATACCAATTTCAGAGCTGTAATTTTGGTGGTGGGAACAGGTTTTGAGTTCTCTATCTTGTCTACTTTGTTTTATTAGAGCACTTTGTAATTGCTCGTTATTCCATTTTAAACCTGAATTGACCTCTAATATTTCTGTGGGGGACCTAATAAAAAAAATGTCAAATTCACAGTATACACAGTACTCTGAGTGGCAATTGGAAAAGAAAAATAATTTCAGTGTGATATTCCATTTTTTTTTGATATTGCATATTCTTCCCATTTTTGATATTCCATATTTTGATATTTAATATTTCTTCTTAGAGTAACTTTGTTCCACATGGAATATTAAATTAAAAAAAATGTTTACAGTTACCCCTCAGAGTACTGTGTATGCTGTGAATTAGAAATTTTTTTCAGGCCCCCACCAGAGATATAAGAGGTCAATTTAGGTGAAAAATGGAAAAACCGTCAATGTCAACGCGCTCTAATAAAAAAAAGTGGACAACATAGAGAACGCAAAATGTGTTTGACAAATCTTTGAGTATATAACTATTCCCCACAAAAATTACAGCTCTGAAATTGTATTCCTGTCCTACTGAAATAAATTCCAAAAATACTTTTTATTTTTTATTTTATTTTTTTAAATCTGACTATTAACTTTGGCCTTAAATTTCAGTCATAAGGAAGTGAGGTAGGGGAATAGCTATATGACAAAAATGTAGTTTTTAATGTGCTGAAAATTAATGTCTTTTTTTTTATCCCAGCTTTCTATGACTTTCTGAGCTGAGATATTGCATTTACCCTAAATATCCGCAGGTGTGGTATGGAAGGTCGCCAGTAACTAGGTCGACAATGTCTAGGTCGACCACTATTGGTCGACAGTAACTAGGTCGACAGGGTGTCTAGGTCGACAGGGTCTTTAGATCGACATGTTCTAGGTCGACAGGTCAAAAGGTCGACATGAGGTTTTTGTTATTTTGGTGTTGTTTTCTTCGTAGAGTGACCGGGAACCCCAATTAGTGCACCGCGTCCCCTTGCATGCTTCGGGCATGGTACCTTCGCTCCGCTCGGCACAGATTACCGTTCCAATCGTAATCCACGTGGATCGTTAAGTATGAAAAGGTTCAAAAAAAGAAAAAAATTGTGAAAAACTCATGTCGACCTAGACACCCTGTCGACCTAGACACCCTGTCGACCTAGACACCCTGTCGACCTAGTTACTGTCGACTTAGAGACCGGATCCCATATCCGCAATAGTAAAAAAAAATGTAATTCAACGGGGTCAATTCAATTCAGTGAGAGTTTGTCTTCAAATTCCTGACTTTACAAACTCCCGTGCATCACGGGAATTTGATTGTCAGTAATGTGTTTTTTAGTCGGCAATTCAATTCAGAGAGGGTTATTGTAATTAGTCTGACTTATATCTAATTGTCGGGAATTTGCAAACTCCCGGGAATTCAATTGTCAGGAATTTGGGTGTTTTTTTTGTTTTTTTTAGTCTGCAATTCACTTTAGTGAGGGATACTGTAATTAGTCTGACTTAAATATGCAAGTAGGGGGAAGGGACAGGGAGGAGACTTATTTTCCCTCCTTTTACTCCCAGGAATGCAATGTTAAGGCAAGACTTTGGAGTAGAAGCCAAAACCATTTTGGTACGGACATGAAAGGAATGGTAGCAGCAGTGGGAATCAGTATATTGTTCTGTGGAAGTGTGGAAAAACATCAATCATTGCTTTATAATGTGACTTAATTGTCGTTGGCACCAGTAGGCTAAGCTTGCTGGCACTGTGACAGCCAAAGGCAGGGAATCTCTAATAATCACACGTAACTGGGATTGGTTTAGGCCAGCTTGCTTGGCATCATCAATATGGAAGTGTAATGGTTGAAGATCTTGGGCAACTGACTTTAGCTGTGTTTTCTTTAGCATATCACTTACTATCTTCCATTCCTCCGGAATGTGTTACAGCATTTAGGCACTGGTATGGTATTCTTTTAGGCTCCATTCTGCAGACATGTCCAAACCACTTTAAATGCTGTCTTTTAATATAGGATTCAACTGTGGTTTGGTCTTTGCATAGTTTTTGAATGTTTTACTTTCTCCTGTCCATTCGTTTTTCTTGAAGTATATTTCGTAAGCACCTCATTTGGAAACATTCCAGCTTTGTTAGGTCGTTTTTAAGTATTGCCATTATTCTGAACCATAAAGTAAATTTGTTCTAACTGATATGTTGAATACCCTAATTTCTCTGTCGTCCTAGTGGATGCTGGGACTCCGTAAGGACCATGGGGAATAGCGGCTCCGCAGGAGACAGGGCACAAGAATAAAAGCTTTAGGATCAGGTGGAGTGCACTGGCTCCTCCCCCTATGACCCTCCTCCAAGCCTCAGTTAGATTTTTGTGCCCGAACGAGAAGGGTGCAGGCTAGGTGGCTCTCCTGAGCTGCTTAGAATAAAAGTGTATTTTAGGTTTTTTATTTTCAGTGAGTCCTGCTGGCAACAGGCTCACTGCATCGTGGGACTAAGGGGAGAAGAAACGGACTCACCTGCGTGCAGAGTGGATTGGGTTTCTTAGGCTACTGGACATTAGCTCCAGAGGGACGATCACAGGTTCAGCCTGGATGGGTCCCGAAGCCGCGCCGCCGGCCCCCTTACAGAGCCAGAAGAGCGAAGAGGTCCGGTGAAATCGGCGGCAGAAGACGATCCTGTCTTCAGACTAAAGTAGCGCACAGCACCGCAGCTGTGCGCCATTGCTCTTAGCACACTTCACACTCCGGTCACTGAGGGTGCAGGGCGCTGGGGGGGAGCGCCCTGAGACGCAATATAACAGATGATACCTTAGGTTGGCAAAAGAATACATCACATATAGCTCTTGGGCTATATGGATGTATTTTAACCCCTGCCATTTTTACAGAAAAGAGCGGGAGATAAGGACGTCGTGAAGTGGCGGAGCCTATCTCCTCAGCACACAAGCGCCATTTTCCCTCACAGCTCCGCTGGAAGGACGGCTCCCTGACTCTCCCCTGCAGACTTGCTACAGAATCAGGGTAAAAAAGAGAAGGGGGGGCACTATTGGCAGCTAAAAATTATATAAACAGCAGCTATAAGGGAATAACACTTATATAAGGTTATTCCTGTGTATATATATATATATATATATATATATATAGCGCTTGGTGTGTGCTGGCAGACTGTCCCTCTGTCTCTCCAAAGGGCTTGTGGGGTCCTGTCCTCTATCAGAGCATTCCCGGTGTGTGTGCTGTGTGTCGGTACGTGTGTGTCGACATGTATGAGGAGGAAAATGATGTGGAGGCGGAGCAATTGCCTGGGTTAGTGATGTCACCCCCTAGGGAGTCGACACCTGACTGGATGATCGTATTTAAAGAATTAAGTGATAATGTCAGCACTTTGCAAAGAACGGTTGATGACATGAGACAGCCGGCAAATCAATTAGTGCCTGTCCAGGCGTCTCAGACACCGTCAGGGGCCCTAAAACGCCCGTTACCTCAGTGGGTCGACACAGACCCAGACACAGATACTGAGTCTAGTGTCGACGGTGAGGAGACAAACGTAATGTCCAGTAGGGCCACACGTTACATGATCACGGCAATGAAGGAGGCATTGAACATTTCTGACACTACAAGTACCACAAAGAAGGGTATTATGTGGGGTGTGAAAAAAAAAAAAAAACTACCAATCGTTTTCCCTGAGTCAGATGAGTTAAATGAGGTGTGTGAAAAAGCGTGGGTTTCCCCCGACAAAAAACTGCTAATTTCTAAAAAATTATTGGCACTATATCCTTTCCCGTCAGAGGTTAGGACGCGTTGGGAAACACCCCCTAGGGTAGATAAGGCGCTCACACGTTTATCTAAACAAGTAGCGTTACCGTCTCCTGATACGGCCACCCTCAAAGAACCAGCAGATAGAAGGCTGGAAAAATATTCTTAAAAGTATATACACACATACTGGTGTTATACTGCGACCAGCAATCGCTTCAGCCTGGATGTGCAGTGCTGGAGTCGCGTGGTTGGATTCCCTGACTGAAAATATTGATACCCTGGATAGGGACAATATACTGTTAACTATAGAGCATTTGAAGGATGCATTACTATATATGCGTGATGCACAGAGGGATATTTGCACCCTGGCATCAAGAGTAAGTGCTTTGTCCATTTCTGCCAGAAGAGCGTTATGGACGCGACAGTGGTCAGGCGATGCGGATTCCAAACGACATATGGAAGTATTGCCGTATAAAGGGGAGGAGTTATTTGGGGCTGGTCTATCGGACCTGGTGGCCACGGCAACGGCTGGAAAATCCACCTTTTTACCCCAGGTCACTTCACATCAGCAGAAAAAGACACCGTCTTTTCAAACTCAGTCCTTTCGTTCCCATAAGTACAAGCGAGCTAAAGGCCATTCCTTCCTGCCCCGGAGCAGAGGAAGGGGAAAAAGACTGCACCATGCAGCCGCTTCCCAGGAGCAGAAGCCCTCCCCTGCTTCTGCCAAGTCTTCAGCATGACGCTGGGGCTTTACAAGCAGACTCAGACATGGTGGGGGCCCGTCTCAAGAATTTCAACGCGCAGTGGGCTCACTCGCAAGTGGACCCCTGGATTCTACAGGTAGTATCGCAGGGGTACAAACTGGAATTCGAGGCGTTTCCCCCTCGCCGGTTCCTGAAGTCTGCTCTACCAAAGTCTCCCTCCGACAGGGAGGCAGTTTTGGAAGCCATTCACAAGCTGTATTCCCAGCAGGTGATAATCAAGGTACCCCTCCTACAACAGGGAAAGGGGTATTATTCCACGCTGTTTGTGGTACCGAAGCCGGACGGCTCGGTGAGACCAATTTTAAATCTGAAATCCTTGAACACTTACATAAAGAGGTTCAAATTCAAGATGGAATCACTCAGAGCGGTGATAGCAAACCTGGAAGAAGGGGACTATATGGTGTCTCTGGACATCAAGGATGCTTATCTCCACGTCCCAATCTACCCGTCTCACCAAGGGTACCTCAGGTTTGTAGTACAAAGGGAGTTATCCGAGCTAGTCAGGAACCTCCTAAAACCAGGCCAGGTGTCAGTGCATCAGTGCACGAGGGTCCTGGGAAAAATGGTGGCTTCTTACGAAGCGATTCCATTCGGAAGATTCCATGCAAGAACTTTTCAGTGGGATCTACTGGACAAATGGTCCGGATCGCATCTTCAGATGCATCAGCGGATAACCCTGTCGCCAAGGATAAGGGTGTCTCTTCTGTGGTGGCTGCAGAGTGCTCATCTACTAGAGGGCCGCAGATTTGGCTTTCAGGATTGGATCCTGGTGACCACGGATGCAAGCCTGAGAGGCTGGGGAGCAGTCACACAGGGAAAAAATTTCCAGGGCTTGTGGTCAAGCATGGAAGCATCTCTTCATATAAACATTCTGGAACTAAGGGCCATTTACAATGCCCTAAGTCAAGCGAAACCCCTGCTTCAGGGTCAGGCGGTATTGATCCAATCGGACAACATCACGTCAGTCGCCCACGTAAACAGACAGGTCGGCACGAGAAGCAGGAGGGCAATGGCAGAAGCTGCAAGGATTCTTCGCTGGGCGGAAAATCATGTGATAGCACTGTCAGCAGTGTTCATTCCGGGAGTGGACAACTGGGAAGCAGACTTCCTCAGCAGACACGACCTCCACCCGGGAGAGTGGGGACTTCACCCAGAAGTCTTCCACCTGATAGTAAACCGTTGGGAAGAACCAAAGGTGGACATGATGGCGTCCCGTCTAAACAAAAAACTAGACAGATATTGCGCCAGGTCAAGGGACCCTCAGGCAATAGCGGTGGACGCCCTGGTAACGCCGTGGGTGTACCAGTCAGTGTATGTGTTCCCTCCTCTGCCTCTCATACCAAAGGTACTGAGAATCATAAGAAGGAGAGGAGTAAGAACTATACTCGTGGTTCCGGATTGGCCAAGAAGGACTTGGTACCCGGAACTTCAAGAGATGCTCACGGACGATCCGTGGCCTCTACCTCTGAGAAAGGACCTGCTCCAGCAGGGGCCTTGTCTGTTCCAAGACTTACCGCGGCTGCGTTTGACGGCATGGCGGTTGAACGCCGGATCCTGAGGGAAAAAGGCATTCCAGATGAAGTCATCCCTACCCTGGTCAAGGCCAGGAAGGACGTAACCGCAAAACATTATCACCGCATTTGGCGAAAATATGTTGCGTGGTGTGAGGCCAAGAAGGCCCCTACAGAGGAATTTCAACTGGGTCGTTTCCTCCATTTCCTGCAAACAGGACTATCTATGGGCCTAAAATTAGGGTCCATTAAGGTTCAAATTTCGGCCCTGTCGATTTTCTTCCAGAAAGAACTGGCTTCAATGCCTGAAGTTCAGACATTTGTAAAAGGGGTACTGCATATACAGCCTCCTTTTGTACCTCCAGTGGCACCTTGGGATCTCAATGTTGTGTTGAGTTTTCTAAAGTCACATTGGTTTGAACCACTCACCACTGTGGACTTCAAATATCTCACATGGAAGGTGACGATGCTGTTAGCCCTGGCTTCAGCCAGGCGTGTGTCAGAATTGGCGGCTTTATCATATAAAAGTCCTTACTTAATTTTTCATTCTGACAGGGCAGAATTGAGGATTTGTCCTCAATTTCTACCTAAGGTGGTTTCTGCATTTCACATGAACCAACCTATTGTGGTACCTGCGGCTACTAGGGACTTGGAGGACTCCAAGTTGCTTGACGTTGTCAGGGCCCTGAAAATATATGTTTCCAGGACGGCTGGAGTCGGAAAATCTGACTCGCTGTTTATCCTGTATGCACCCAACAAGCTGGGTGCTCCTGCTTCTAAGCAGACGATTGCTCGTTGGATTTGTAGTACAATTCAGCATGCACATTCTGTGGCAGGCCTGCCACAGCCAAAATCTGTAAAAGCCCATTCCACAAGGAAAGTGGGCTCATCTTGGGCGGCTGCCCGAGGGGTCTCGGCTTTACAACTTTGCCGAGCAGCTACTTGGTCAGGGGCAAACATGTTTGCGAAATTCTACAAATTTGATACCCTGGCTGAGGAGGATCTGGAGTTCTCTCATTCGGTGCTGCAGAGTCATCCGCACTCTCCCGCCCGTTTGGGAGCTTTGGTATAATCCCCATGGTCCTGACGGAGTCCCAGCATCCACTAGGACGTCAGAGAAAATAAGATTTTACTTACCGATAAATCTATTTCTCGTAGTCCGTAGTGGATGCTGGGCGCCCATCCCAAGTGCGGATTGTCTGCAATACTGGTATATAGTTATTGTTACAAAAATTCGGGTTATTATTGTTGTGAGCCATCTTTTCAGAGGCTCCTTTTCGTTTTATCATACTGTTAACTGGGTTCAGATCACAAGTTGTACGGTGTGATTGGTGTGGCTGGTATGAGTCTTACCCGGGATTCAATATCCTTCCTTATTATGTACGCTCGTCCGGGCACAGTATCCTAACTGAGGCTTGGAGGAGGGTCATAGGGGGAGGAGCCAGTGCACACCACCTGATCCTAAAGCTTTTATTCTTGTGCCCTGTCTCCTGCGGAGCCGCTATTCCCCATGGTCCTTACGGAGTTCCAGCATCCACTACGGACTACGAGAAATAGATTTATCGGTAAGTAAAATCTTATTTTTTGTGGCAATGGTAATGTCCTTTTGGTCCCAGAGGCCTTTTTTCAGAGATGCAAAGGCAGCTGTGGCACAACCTATGCGTCTCGTGATGTCACTTGTAGCGGCTATCTGTTGACCGTTGATAGTTGAACCCAGGTATTTAAAGGTATCCACTTGTTCGGCGGTAGTATGCAGGGGAGGGTGTGTACAGTGAGAAGTAGTGTAGTGTGTGCATGGAGAGGGTGCAGGGTAGCTGCAGTAGTGTTTGCGGGGAGGGGTATGCAGGGTGAGAGGTAGTGTACTGTGAGTGGGGAAGGGAGTGTTGGGGGGATGTATTCATGTGACCGGTGGTCAGGAGACGGACAATAACATGACCTCCCCCTACATCCCGCACCCTCACTATGCCGACGGTCGGCATGCCGACCAACTGGGACTATTCCCATTCGTGGGTGTCCACGACACCCGTAGAGTGGGAATAGAAGCCGTGGCGAGCGGAGGGCACAACCGAGTCCTCAGCGCAGCAAGCCCACAAGGGGCTCGCTACACTTGCCCCCCGCCGGGATTCCGCTGCCCGTATGCTTACCACCGGTCAGCCATTCCACATCTGAGTGTTGGTTGAGACGTAGGCATACACAGGTCAAATATGGATATTTCACTATGCAAATGGGTATGTACCCAACTCCAAATTACTTCCAAAGTTACAAAAAATCTGACCTGCAGTACATTTGTCCATGTACATGTGTTTGCCCTTTTCACTTTGGGAATTGCCCCTGTGCAAATGTATTATGTTCTCATATAGTAAATACTCAGGGGTCTATGTACACTAAGAGTAGGTTACTAATATGGTAGCATGAACTGCCGATCAACCGATTGTCCGACCTAGTGTACTAGGTGTGGGGTGCAGGGTAGTGGCTGTAGTATAGTGTGCGCGGGGAGGGGGGTGCAAGATAGTGTGTGCGGGGTAGTGACGGATTATGCAGGGAAGGGAGTTAAGTAGTGTATTGGATGAGAGGTAAGGGGGGTACACAGAGATCAGTGCTTAGATTCTAAGCAATCTGAGTAGATTGCTTAGAAGTTAAGCACGGATCTCTCCGTGTGTACCCCCACAGCGATAGCAATGCGCGTCCCGCGCTTCACTATCGCTGGTGCTAGATTGAGCCTGCATGCAGGCTCAATCTAGCACATCACTCATTTCACCGCTGGGTGACATGAGCGATCCGCCCCAACAACCCCCCCTTCTCCTCACTCAGCACACATCTCTGGGGAAATCTCCCTGTGTGTATGGGGCTGTAGTGTACTGTAGGTGGGGATGGGAGTAGAGATTAGCAGCAGTACTGTAGTGTGTGCAGGGTGAGCGGTGTAGAGTAGCAGCAGTAGTAAAGTGTGTTTTTTAAATATTATTTAGTAGTGTAGTGCAATGGTTTTCCAAACTTTTTTGTATCACCACCTGAGTATCAGAATTTTTTTCACGGCACCGCAAGTCCAAAAGTTTTTTATTTAAAAATTCTGAAAATAATATTAAATTAAGTAAAATGTTTTTCGAAGGGGTAAATTCAGTTTCAGCACGTATTGAATAGTGCCAGTAGGGGGCTCCCGCAGCTAGTCAGTTTAGTGCTCCGTAAATCAGAGAATGCCGGTTCTCGCAGCTTAAACCTGCTGTTTTGTAGGGAGAGCCAGCATTCTCTGACATAACTGCCCCGCTGCAATGTTGTTTGCGGTGCGCTGCGGCACAAAACACATCGCTGTCCTAGTTGTGTAGTCATGTACTATACGGTAAGATTTGATCGGCATCCTCTTAAAACTCAATTCAGGTGCATGCTGTCCTCCTTCTTCAGATGAAATCCTCTACTGCAGCAAAGATATGTTAGTTGAAACAACTAAGAAGGGAGAGGGACAAACCACTTGCTAAACTAGCCAGAGGGAATATAAATGTGTTGGATTGAAAAATTAGACCTATTTACAGCATTTCTAATAGCTTAGTATTAAATTCAAAACAAAAATTTGTAAACTGTCACCCCTTGGGGGATTAGAGGAAAAAAGGGAGAGTTTAAGTCTACAATTGTCGGGAATTTGAACTCTCTCCCCACCCACGAGTTCATTGAATTGGTCTGACCATTATAACCTATAGGGAGAACAAATTGTCAGGAATTGTATATACATCGCCAACTAAACAGTCACATTGGCGAGAATTGAATTAGGGGAATTCCAATTGTCGACAACTTAAGTAAACTAGTGAAATTGGCAACTAGTCATCGAATTGAATCGACCCAAACAAACATGATACAAAAATGGCTGCCATCTTCATACGAAGGTAAATAAAGTAATGGTAGTTTCTGACTACTAACTTACAGGGGTCGTCACACACAAAAAAAATGGTCAAGCAACCAGGACTGGACCACTCCACTTGGATTCACTTAGTCATCAAGTATCCCGCAACACGTCATGTTTTCAGTATATTTGTCTGTGGAAATAAGTCGTATAACTACTGATCCAGCAAAACACAGCACAAATCCAGAAAACATGACCTGTTGGGGGTGGTGCTTGGGGACTGGAGTTGAGAATCACTAGTTTATACTTTGGGGTATCCTGAAAGTTAAAGCTCAGTCATTGCTATTGAATCTGGTAGTAACTGGAATGCTAAGTAATATTAGAGGAACAGTTTCCAACATGTGGAATAGTGCTCCCCCGCAAGGGAGAGCTGCTTCAGGTGCTCTTTGTTGGAGGCCTCCTTCCTACGAGTGGCTATCCTGTTATGGCATGAGGTGACCTCTCCATACACTCCCAACAAGTGTCCTATGTCTCCTCCAATTAACATCATGGTGCAGTAGGACTAAAGTGACTTTTAAATTTCGGAAATTCTGCAAATTTTTCTTAACAAAAAAAAAATCCCTTCTTTCAAGAATATTTTTGCTTTTTTTAATTGCACACATTGTTCTTTATTTTATTTTTTTAATTCTTCAGAGGGACATTTTCTAATGGTGCTGTGCTTTTGAATAAATCTTTATTTAAGGCCCATACACACAGTGAGATTCGGGCTATGCCTGGTTCTCACTGTGCGACAGGGGCTAGGTCGGCATCGCAAGCACATAACAAGTGTGCTTGCGATACTGACTGTGCGATTTTGGCTAAGTGTCAATTTTGACTATCTCTTCTATTGAGATAGTCAAAATTGATTTGTCTGCACAGTCTATCTATGCTTGCGATACCGACCGCGCATCGGCATCGAATTGAGATCGCAGATCTGCACTAACCTTTCTTACGATTTTGACTATATAGTCAAAATCGTAAGAAAATATCTCACCGTGTGTACACACCATTAGCAAGGTCAGTGCTGCCTTTAAATGGCAACATATTTTAAAATGATAGTTGTGTACAGAGATAAATCTGTAAGATTTTGACTATATAGTCAAAATCTTAAGGAAAGTTAGTGCATATCTCAAGGTGTTAGGCAGCTTGCGATACAGATTCGATCCCAATGCGCACTCCTGTCGGGTCGGTATCGTAAGGCTAGATAGACTGTGCAGGCAAGTCAATATTGACTATCTAGTGTACTGTCTAGTACAAAGTATAGTCAAAATTGGTACTTGGGTTGGGAATGGGTGATACCACCGGTCACGTTACCGCATCCCACTTCTATTTATACCATCTTTTCCTTGCGGTTGCAAATTGCATATTTTACTTTGTTGTGTGCACTGGGCTTCCAACATAAAATGATGCTCCTGCTTCGAACGGTCATTGTAATGGTGACAGAATTACTTTTTATTTTGCTTAAAACGACACAGCAGTGGGACCTGCACATGGATGAGCCGATTCCAAATCATTTCAATTGACTACTGTGTGGCCCTTATTCAGTAAGGCTAGTGCTTCCATCTGCCGTGTGCATCATTGGAAAGGTAGCTTTCCCTTAGATGGGTATATCCCCTCCTCCCCCCTGTGTTTTGCCCCTTGTCTTGTTTTTGTTGATCCATATTTTATTTGTGTTATGATGACTGATTTTATTATCTTGCAGTTTTGTTTGTTTTTACATTAACACCTTTCATATGTCACCATTTTTCATTAACTATACTTTATAGGGATGGGCAATTCAATTAGCATCGTGTGGATTTAGCTACCAGGTTAAGTGCCCAGAGCTATTCATTTAACTACTTTGCGCCCATCATTTAATCCTGGAGATGTACTTCACTGCAATGCCCTGGGTTTAGTCACTGTAAATTGCATCTTCTGCGTTAAGTGCCGTGCGCAATGCTGTTACCGCACGCAGTAAGACCGCGACTAGCCCCAAGGCACTAGTTACTGCGGGTTTCTCTGGTGATACAGGCAGAAATCCGCTAGTAGAAGGCTTACATCCGTAGCAGTTGAATAGCTTCTGGAACTTTACCCAGGAGCTTCATCCCCGCAATGCTAATTGTCGCCCCCAATGATCAGTGTACAGTACTTTGCGTGCAGTATGTACATCAATGGGTAGATGTATTAAGCCTGGAGAAGTGATAAAACAGTGATAAGTGGAAAGGTGATAACGCAGCAGCCAATCATTACAGGTTTGAAAAATGACAGTTAGGATCTGATTGGCTGGTGCATTATCACCTTCCACATTGCTTTATCACTGTTTTGAAACCGTCAACATTTGTTATCTTATTGGGTGACTGTACGTCTGATTGGGTGACTAGTTTTGCAAATTTGAAGTAACTAATGACAAAACAGATATTATAAAAAAAAACAAAAAAAACAAACATTTGGTGATCTGAAAACTGTATATAGCTAGCGTACACTCGAGTCTAGTACAGAGGAGTAATATATCTTTAGCATGTATGTATAGTATGGGAAAAACTAAGTTATTACTTGAAACACAGTATGGCCAGCAGACAATTGTTATATGTAGCAATCCAATGCCCAAACCATTTGGTTCTATATTCTACAACATCATACCTTCATATACAGATCCATTCCTATCAGATACAACTATGTGCCCACTATATAAAACACAGTCCTCGCACACCAAATACTGTGTTGTGCCCAACGAACTCATGTTTGTCACTGCTCATTGCAAGCCAGATACAGCCATTTGCCTAACCCAACAGCCCTCTCCCCATTTCCCCTCTACCGACATTATTTCCATTATTATCTGTAGTGAACAGTTTTTATCGTTAATGAGAATATCCTGGAAGTATGGAGAACCCCATGACTGCGTTCATTGAAACTCTGGGGTTACCATCCAGGGAAAGCACAGGTAGTTTTAGCCATAAAAACCATTATGATTTTATGTAGTGAACTTGCAGCTGATCCATGCAGTTATCATTTATCTTCTACACGTCATGCAGCAACGGTGGCTTCTGCTCATCCAATCACTTGTTGCTGTGTCAGGGTGAGTGTAGCAAATTCATCTTGTCACAATAGTGATCTGTAAGTGGGAAAATGCACTCTGCTGCATTCAGTGAACACGGGATAACTAGAACCGCATGACTTGTCTGTAAAACATCCAAACAGAGGAATAACAAGGAGCAGAGCTCGTGGCTGCAAATAACACAGTTAACATTGCCTAGAACAAATTTTACTACTTTAATACAGGGTACAGAAATCAGAGGTCGGGGTGACTTCTAAGTGACAATACCAGAAATATCTATCTATCTATCTATCTATCTATCTATCTATCTATCTATCTATCTATCTATCTATCTATCTATCTATTTATCACGAGCACCAAAGTGATTACATTAGAACTCCCAGATCATAAGCAGTGGCATTATAAATCCTGCGTTGTTCTGCTATTACATGCAGGATATGTAACTAGTAACACTGCAATTGCTGTGGAATAATCTAACTCTTAACACCTCTCTCAAAAGTATGGAAAGGCGTCCACACAATTTATCTTTGTTCTATTATCTAGTTTGTGTTTCACTGTGTTCTCCTGCACCTCCTCTTCCCTCTTATGAGGAAGACGCATCAAAATGGGTGTGATATGTTAGGTTGACGTGCATTCATAGTGTTCATTCTAGCACCCTGCACCTTTCAAAAGACGTGCTGTTACTCTTTCCTGCCTGGGGTGTCGCTCTCTGCTCTGGTGCTTCTCGGAACACTCTGCTCTGTATCTCGGCCTAAAATACAGACCAGAAAGTGCTGAGAAGCACCAGAGTAGAGAGCGACACCACAAGCAGGAAAGAGGAACTGCACGTGTTTTGAAAGGTGCAGGGTGCTAGAACAAACACTACATTCATCATATCCTCACGACATGGTAGAGCAGGGATGGGGAAACTTCGGTCCTCCAGCTGTTGTTGAACTACACATCTCAGCATGCCCTGCAACCGTTTTAGCATGGCCAAATAGCAAAACTGTAGCGAGGCATGCTGGTATGTGTAGTTCAATAACAGCTGGAGGGCCGAAGGTGCCCCATCCCTGTGGTAGAGTGTCGACCCGATGTTCCTGGTGGGTCAGCGGTCTCTTAACTGCTCTTTTGGTGCAAGTGGTGGCTCCTGATGCTGGCAGCCACGGGTGGGGCAGTTCTGGTGGTGACGTCGGATGAGTACTCTAACTCCTATTTCTAAACTGCGCAGCCTAATTCTATCCCTCCCGAAGGCGCCTAACCGCTTGTATTTTGAAATTGTCGACATTTCACAGGGTGGCAGTTCAGATGTCGACATTGTGAACAACATCAGTATGGTTACTGTTCACCATCTCACCGGATAATGTCAGAATACGCATTATAACGTCCTGATTTTGCTGGTTTTAGGATTCAAGTACTGCCCTTTACTTTGCTCACAGTACCCTAAAGCTAACTATACAATTCTGGGGCCGATTTGCCAATAATTGGGACTTAGCCTGATTTATGGTATAGTGTGTACGCTTGATTGTTTTGGGGATAAATCGGGAAATTCTTGCCCTCAAACACGAACGAACGGTTTTCCGACTTGTCCTTGCAATGCAAAAATCACCACGACAATCTCCCAATATCTAGCAGTGTGTGTGCAGTCTCCGTTATCTGCCCGTATTTCCTATGTTTTCTGGTCGCTAGGTCATCCTCCTTGTAGGCAGGCATATGGAAATGCAGTGTGATGTGGCAGAAAATCGCTAACTTTAAAAAAATATATATATTTAGTGTGTAGCTCAGAAACTGGTGCCTACAATTTCCCAAAAGATCCGGTAATTAATGGGGCGAGCAAAAAAATTCTTACAGTGTATTTAGCCTAACACCCCCAAATCTTCCAATTATAACGCTTTTCACTTGAGATGTACACACAGGTCTTGCAGCCACATCTAGGGGGTCATTCCAAGTTGTTCGCTCGCTAGCTACTTAAGGCAGCTGTGCAAACGCATAGTCGCCGCCCACGGGGGAGTGTATTTTCGCTTTGCAGTTGTGCGATCGCCTTTTCAGCCGAGCGCAGCAAAAACATTTTTGTGCAGTTTCTGAGTAGCTCTGGACTTACTCAGCCTTTGCGATCACTTCAATCTTTTTGGTCCCGGAATTGACACCTGCCCTGCAAACGCCTGGACACGCCTGCGTTTTCACAAACACTCCCAGAAAACGGTCAGTTGACACCAATAAACGCCCTCTTTCTGTCAATCACCTTGCGTTCGGCTGTGCGAATGGGATCTTCGCTAAACCCATCGCCCAGCAATGATTCGCTTTGTACCCGTACAACGCGCCTGCGGCAGTTTTGCCGTTTTTTTACCTGATCGCTGTGCTGCGAAAATCGTCAGCGAGCGATCAACTCGGATTGACCCCCCCCCCCCCCCCAATCAGATGGCCCACACGGGGCTCGTTACCTTTTAATACTTTTTAATGGTTTATATGGGTGTCCGTTCTTTTGATGGTAGATTATTTTGTAGGTTGGTTGTTGTGAGTAATTAGTGATTCCCAATATTGTATTTGGTATATAATATTTATGATCATAGCTAAATTCAAAGTTAATTGAGCTTTTCTATATTGCATCTGAATACCTGTGTCGTGGGCTGTTGTTCCCTGTATGAATGCATTACTGATTAAGTGGTTTTATTGGAGCTGGTACAGAACAAGAGTTAGAGCTTGCATACCTAAAGTCACATTGGGGGTAATTCAGAGTCGATCGCAGCAGCAAATTTGTTAGCAGCTGGGCAAAACCATGTGCACTGCGGGGGGGGGGGGGGGGGGTAGATATAACATGTGCAGAGAGAGTTAGATTTGCGTGGGTTATTTTGTTTCTGTGCAGGGTAAATACTGGTTGCTTTATTTTTACACTGCAATTTAGATTTCAGTTTGAACACAGCCCACCCAAATCTAACTCTCTATGCACATGTTATATCTGCCCCCTCCTGCAGTGCACATAGTTTTGCCCAACTGCTAACAAATTTGCTGCTGTGATCAACTCTGAATGTGTCACTCCTGCTAGCTCTACCATGTCACTCCAGCCAACACCCTCCTGTCACTCCAGCCAGCTCTTCCATGTGTCACTCCTGCTAGCACCCTACTATGTCACTCCAGCCAGCTCCCCCGTGTCACTCCAACCAACTCTCCCATGTGTCACTACTGCCAATACCCTGCTGTGTCACTCCAGCCAGCTCCCCCATGAGTCACTCCTGCCAGGACCCTCCTATGTCACTCCAGCCAGCTCTCCCATGTGTCACTACTTCCAGCACCCTCCCGCGTCACTCCTGCCAGGACCCTCTCCTGTGTCACTCCAGCCAGGTCTCCCATGTGTCACTACTGCCAAGACCCTGCTGTGTCACTCCTGCTACCACCCTCCTATGTCACTCCAGCCAGCTCTCCCATGTGTCACTTCTGCTACCACCCTCCTATGTCACTCTAGCCAGCTCTCCCATGTGTCACTTCTGCTACCACCCTCCTATGTCACTCTAGCCATATCTCCCATGTGTCACTCCTGCTACCACCCTCCTATGTCACTCTAGCCATATCTCCCATGTGTCACTCCTGCTACCACCCTCCTATGTCACTCCAGCCATATCTCCCATGTGTCACTCCTGCTACAACCCTCCTATGTCACTCCAGCCATATCTCCCATGTGTCACTACTTCCAGCACCCTCCCACGTCACTCCTGCCAGTACCCTCCTGTGTCCCTCCCGCCAGCTCTGCCATGTGTCACTCTAGCCCACCTCCATGTATCACTACAGCCCCCCCCCCCCCCCCCCCCCCCCCCCATCAACTTGCGCCATTGCAGCAGTCCCTAATGTGTCCTCTGCTTGCTTGTGGGTGTCTCACCTCTAGTATCTGACTGCTTCAGTTTTCAGTCCCTGTAGTGTTGCTGCGTGTCTGGCTGGAGTGCAGCGGTTTCTGTATCTGTTGTGGTCACATACTTTAGAGTGTTGGGAGCCACATTTGAATAAAGAAAGAGCCGCATGCAGCTCAAGAGCCACAGGTTGGCCACCGCTGTAGTACAGTAAGGATGTTCACATAATTGCAAATGGATCCAGATAGTCCCAATTATAGTGCAACTTTGCTACTAGGTGGCCCTAAAACACTATTTGCAAACTAAGGGCCTAAGTCATGTTTTTACACAGTGCCGATGTTCATACAGCTGAGCGATTATCGTCAGACCGTGATCGCACTGCACATGTGTCAGGGTACCTCTGCGATGCTGCTTGACGGGAGATCTTTAATGCAGAGTGAATGACAGGAAGTGACCGTTTGGGAGAGGTAACAAGGGGTGGCAGCAAAAATGCAGATGTCATGGCCATTTTTGGGGTTTGTATCTGCCTTCAGCTGCGATTATGTACGTAGAGAAACATAGTCGCTACTGCCATGGCCAGACTGCGTGGCCATATACTCGAGGAGTTGGTGATCCTTGTTTTTGGGTCAGTGCTGCGTATACTAAGTACTGTGCGACGACTCCGGTAGGTGTCTTATCTTTTCTGGTCGGCAGCGTTGTCATGATCGCCAATTCCGTAGCTGAAAACTTAGCGCACTGTTTGCGAACGAAAATGCCAGATTGAGACAAAAAGTAGAAAGAAATTGTGAAAAGAGCACGGGAATTGCACCAGGCATCTTGCGTCATATGGAGCAAATGGGTTGGGTATGTATGGACACATCTGTATATATCTGCCCAAGGGGGTATTCTCTGCAGGTGCAAACACTTGATGATAACGACGACCGTTACCAGCACTTGTGAACTGCCTGTGACTGATTTTGAATACACCGCTGATGCTCTCAGACGCTGACTTTGTAGCTTGGACATATATTTTGTCGGCTTGTGGGTTCCAGCTTTTCTTTCTTGCAGAAGATGGTGTTTGTATGTGTTCTATTCGGAAGCAAAACACATTGTTAAAAACATGGATGTAAGTATATGTGACACGCGCAACTGGTCATGGTGGCGGGATGTGGTTAAGATACCGGCGTTCTGCGTGCCGGCAATCGGAACGGGTGAAAGCATTTGGGGAACTGTTGGAATTTTCACCCCCGGGATGCCATTGTTGGTATATTGACAGCTGATATCCTGGGCTCCGGGATATCTTATGTATTCACTGGTGGCAACTTGGCATATGTTCCCGGTTTCGCACTGTGCATTCTGCTTGGCCTTCTATAATATCTCCAGCTTTAGGATCTGCTTCTGCTCTGTCTTTCTTCCTTCGCATAGTTCCTTCCTGCAGTTGTATTAATACATAGGTCTGCAAACTCGGTCCTCAGGACCCCACACAGTGCATGTTTTGCAGGTAACCAGGCAGGTGCACAGGTGTATTGATTACTCAGACACATTTTATTTTTTGTGTAAACTGTTTTTATTGATTAAAGCAGCAGACAAAACATTACAGCAATACTTTTCCAAAAAGGTGGGGGGGGACAAAAACATCACATATCATATATGTCAGTACACTACACACAGAGCGCCCAAAGTTGAAAAATAATTTGTCTGCTCCGCTTACAACATCAGAACTTATAAAGGAGGGACATTTTAACAAAACAGCATAGGAAAATGGGAAGGAGGAAAAAGAGAGAGAAGAGAAGAAGGAAAAAGGAGAAGAGAGGGAAAATTAAGACGGGTAGAGTCAGGTGTGAGAGTCTGCGCAGTAGGGACAGGTTGTTTGGGGGACGGAGGGGGGATCTCCACCAATTAAGGGTCTGAGACATATTATAGAGACATCGTAATCGTAATATGGATATGAATATGAGGGGGGTTATGTCGCCATGTAGGACCGATACAAAGGTGTGTCCTTAAAGTCGTACCAGGGAAACCAAATAGCTATAAAGTTAACAGTTTTCCCGGATGAGAAGGAGACAAGGTCTTCCATATCTAAAAAATAATCAACCTTTGTGAACCATAATTTAATCGAGGGTGGTGAGGTGGATCTCCAAAGGATTGGAACAACCGCTTTAGCTGCGTTGCTAAGATGTCTAAACAGGGAATGTTTGTAGGAGTGTGTTCCTGCGGGGGTGTGATTAAGGACCCAAAAACCTGGGTCTTTCGGGATCTCCTCTCCCACTATCTGTTCGGTGCATTTAAGTACCTCTGCCCAAAATGGAGTTATAAGAGGGCAATCCCACCAAATATGTATAAAACTCCCTGGGGCGTTTTTGCATCTCCAGCACAGATTCGAGAGAGAGGGAAACATTTTATTGAGAACACGAGGAGTCCTATACCACCTATATATAAGTTTATAGAGGGTCTCTAATGTCGATAAGCATAGAGAACTCGCCTGGGCATTCTTAAATACGGAATCCCAGTTAATCTGCGTAGGTTGCCCTGACAGTTCCTTCTCCCAGGAAGCCAGAAAGGTAGGAGGTTGCGGGAAAAAGTTTTCCATGATAAGCGCATAGATTTGTGAGATAGTATGTGTGGGAGAACTGGGAGAGGTGCATAGTCTTTCAAACCCGGTGAGATCCCTAGTTATGTCAGAGAGGTTCTTAGAAGACGATATGATATGATGAACCTGCAGGAACCTCCAAAACTCAGCACTATGTAGGTTCCAAGAAGACTGAACATCTGAAAAGGAGCGCACCCTACCCGAGCTCACCAGCTGACCGACTCTAAAAATCCCGGCTTCCGCCCATGGAGCGAAAGCTGTCCCGTGAAGACCTGGAGCAAACTCGGAGTTATAGATAAGGGAGGTTAGGGGGGACCATTTGGAGGATATATGGCTCTGGGATCTCAGCATGGCCCATAATTTGAGCGTGAGGGAGACCGTGGGGTGTGAAACCTTCGGGAGGGTAGGAAGCCAAGGTGCAATTTCAATATAATGTGGGAGACAGCCCTCCTCTAGTAGGACCCATTGTTTGCGGTCCTTAGCACGCGTCCATTCCAGAATCCTATTCAAATGTTCAAATGTAGTAGTTAGGAATATGTGGGAGTTGTTGTCCCCCTTGATGTTTTCTCCTAAATAAAATGTCGTGTTTAAACCTGGGTGTCTTACAACCCCATACAAACGCTCAAATAAGATTCTGGACGTCTCGGAGCCAAAGCAGGGGGATGTGTATCGGAAGGGTCTGGAGAAAGAATAGTATCCTAGGGAGGGCATTCATTTTGACAACGTTAATCCTGCCGAACCAAGACAGTCCCAGTTTCTTCCATTTCTGGAAGTCTAGGCGAAGCCTAGCCAATAAGGGGTTAAAATTTAGGGAGAATAATTTGGATAAATCGTTGGTCAGTAACACCCCCAAATATTTTAATTTGTGATCATGCCAGGTAAAAGGGAAGGCATGTTTCAGGCCCTCTACTATATCAGGAGGAGTAGTTAAATTCATGGCAATAGATTTGGAATAATTTATTTTGAAGTTAGAGAGGGCTCCAAACTTCTCAAATTCTGCCATCAAGTTTGGCAAAGAAGTGACCGGTTTTGTGATTATAGCGAGTAGATCGTCGGCATATAAAGCCAGTTTGTATTCAGTCCCTTTTACCAACAAACCCGAAATACTCGGGTTAGCCCTAATGCTTCGAGCTAATGTTTCCATGCAAAGGACAGAGAGCAATGGGGATAGTGGACAGCCCTGTCGTGTGCCATTGGAAAGGAATCAGAAAGGGAGCCATTAATCCTAATTTTGGCGGACGGGGAGGTATAAAGAGATAGGATTCTGTGAAGACCAGCGTTACCGAGTCCCAGATGCTTCAGTATACTCGCCAGAAAGTCCCAGTCCACTCTGTCAAATGCTTTTTCAGCATCGGTCGACAGTATGATTGATGGAGATGAAAGCTGGCCGGCATAGTGAATCATGTTGAGCACTTTAGAAGTATTATCCCTAGCTTCTCGGCCTAAAACAAATCCCGCTTGATCTCCATGTATCAGGCCAGGTAATAATAGTTTAAGGCGGTTTGCAATCAGTTTGGCAAAAAGTTTTATGTCTATATTTAATAGTGAGATGGGCCGGTAACTGGAGCAAAGACTGGGGTCTTTACCCTCCTTGGGTAGAACTGCAATATGGGCTTCGAGAGATTGTGGGGAGAAAGGCGATTGTTCTTATATGGTATTAAAGGCTCTCGTGAGTATAGGGACTAGTTTCTCTTTAAAAGCTTTGTAATAGGCAATGGTATATCCAACAGGGCCGGGACTCTTGCCGTTGGGAGAGGATTCAATAGCTTTCTTAACCTCCTCAGTAGAAAACTGGGCATCTAGATCTTCTACTTTTGTGGATAGCGTGGGGAAGTCTAAGGCCCGTAAGTAGTCAGCTATGGCTGTTTGATGGGACAACTTGTCAATTCTTCCGGTCGGACCAGACAGGTTATACAGAGTGGAATAATATGCCCGAAAGGCCCTAGCGATGTGGAACTTCTGGTGTTGGGATTGGCCGTGGCTATTTTTAATTGTGTGAATAAAAGTAAGAGCACGTTGTTCTCTAAGGGCTTTGGCTAGTAATTTCCCAGGTTTATTGCCCCATTGATAGTATCTGCTACGGCACTTCCGATAAGAAAACCTGACTCTATCAGAGAGTATCTTATTCAGATCTGCCCTAGCAGCTTCGAGATCGGCATAATGTTGTGGGGTTTGGGATTTCTTGTGTAGAAGCTCGAGAGATTGTATTCTAGACAATAAATCACCCCGAAGTTTCTCCCTCTGCTTTTTGCGGAAGGATCCTATCTGAACACAAACCCCCCTAATGACACATTTGTGAGCTTCCCAGACTGAGACTTTGGAAATGTCATCTAAGTCATTGGTACAAATATAAGAATCTAAAGCGTTGTCGATTCGGGACCTACAGTCTGCGTCCTGCAGAAAAGTGTCGTTAAAACGCCAGGACCATTGGCGATGTGTACTAGGAGGTAAGCGTAAAGTGAGGTTAACTGGGGCATGATCTGACCACACAATCTGTCCTATAGAGGCATCAGAAAGGAGGTGTAAGTGCCGGTGGCTCAGAAACAAGTAATCAATTCTGGAATATGTCTGATGTGGGTGTGAGAAAAAGGAGTAATCTATCTCAGTAGGATGTGTCAGTCTCCATGTGTCAATCAGCTGGTGGTCGAGCAGGGCGCGCCTCATTCCCCTATGCTCCTTCTCCGGCCTGCAGGAAACCTTTTTAGAATTGTCCTGGCGGGGATCTAGGGTCCAATTTAGGTCACCTCCCATCACCACCACCCCCTCCAAGAGAGGTTCCGCGTTATCTAGAACTGAGGATATAAAAGGAAGGTTGTTTAGCGTTAGGAGCGTATATGTTCAAGAAAGAGAAACGTTGACCATGTATGTCGCATTTCACCAGCAACCCCCTACCCTCAGCTATTCTATGGGAGGCAACATTAAGGACAGGCAGGTGGCGAGCTAGTAATATAGCCACACCCAGTGTCTTACCAGCAGAGTTATTAGACAGGAAAACATGAGGATAATAGTGACATTTTAGGGACGGCACGTGTCCCATCTTGAAATGTGTTTCCTGAATAAAAGCAACGTCAACTTTCTCATCTCTAAGCCATTTAAGAAGTTTAGACCTTTTCTCAGGAACATTCAACCCTTTGACGTTAAGGGTAGTTACGTGTAGATCATTCACCCCCATTATCAGGCGGACCTAATTGCTTCACATTAGTCTTCCCTACGGCAAACACTGGGAAAGGTGAAGGGAGAGCAGCAAGGGAAGGAAAAAAGGGAAAGCAAAGAAAAGAAGAAAAAAAGATACAGCGTGGGAAACCACGCCGAAAGGTACTTTAACATTAAACAGAGATGATAATACTACAAAAAGGACTGCTGCAAAAAGGACAGGAGCGGAATCCTGCCGACTCCCAGTCCAAAGAAACAGGGGATGCAGCATAGTGGGGGTCCTACGGGGGGCCCAGGACAGTGACCATCCACAAGATAGAATCTAAACAAATGTGTGGTATTACCGAGGTGTGCACAAAGGCACAAGTGAAACAAAAATAAAAATATAAAAGCTTATATAAAAGTGTATATATAATCCTTAAACTATCAAACCAGGTTTCATGAAGGCTGATCAATTGTGTATGTGAGTATCGACAACAAGATAATGAATTCAGCGTGAAAGTAAACCAAAATAACATATCGACGACATCACATCACTTATCTATGAAATCATAGCAACTGTATACTATTACTAAGTTACAAAAACCGATCTCACGTGTGAGCAACACATAGCACTATTTAAGAAGAGAAAAAAAAAACTCAGTGTATAACATGGGTAGCAAGTAAATTTACGTCCGTTCGGGACGAGACTTCTCATTCAGGGAGGCTCTGAAGAACGTGGACCAGGAGTGGCTCCCCGCATCCGTGGGGAACGAACTTGCTGCCACGCGTCGTCTGGAGGGAGCACAACAGGCAAGTCCGGTAGGTGGTGAAAAGCGTCCCAATCTGGTAACGGTACCGGAGGAATTCCCAAGATCGTGAAGAAGGCCTGTAAATCCGAAGGTCTAGAGAGACTCGCGACTTTGCCACCATGAGAAACCTGGAGGGAGAAAGGGAAGCCCCATCTATATTTCAGCTCGAGTTTCCTGAGAGAGTCTGTAAGAGGTTTCAAGGCTCGACGTTGTTGTAAGGTCGACCAGGCAAGTTCAGAAAATATCTGAATCTTGTCCCCATGAAAGTCAATGCTGTCCAGCTGACAGGCCGACCTCATTATTTCCTCTTTTTGGACATAATAATGGAGCCTGCAAATCACGTCTCCTGGTCTGTCGGAGGGTAAGCCACGAGGACGGAGGGCTCGGTGAGCTCTATCAAATATAATGTCCTTGTTCGGATCCAGGTCAATAAGTTCTCCAAATATCGTGGATAAGGCGGCTGTCAGGTCAGCCTGTTGGACACTCTCAGGTAAGCCCCTGACTCTGATATTATCTCGCCGGCCGCGATTATCCATATCCTCAATACGTGATTTTAGAAAAGAGATATCGTCCCGTTGGCGAGATAGCACCTCCCGAAATTTAGTCAGAGAATCCACAGTAGACGATTCATGGCGTTCCAGGACATCAACTCGAGTCGCAATTTGGGACATATCTTGTCGGAGCGCTGTCACTTCCTGAGTGATGGTGGAAAGCAAGCGAGTCTCCAAGGCTGAGAAATCTTGTTTCATGGGAAGTGTCCTTACATGAGACAATATCTCGCTTATCTCCGCAGATAGAGGGCCTGTGGAGGCAACGGAGTCCCAGGGGATGCCATGTCGTCCACCGGGCCGTGTAGATTCGGGGAGGTCGGGACAGTAGAGGAAGTAGCGGGGATTGAGGTTGGAGAAGTTAAGAACTGACGTAGGTCCGACGAATGTCGGTTCGCAGGGGATGGGATCGCGTCCGGCTTGGTCTTGGCCTTTTTTTTCTTTATCCCTCTCACCATGAGATCGGTCTTCAAATAAAGCAGTTTAGAATTACACTTTCACATATCCTCGGCAGTGTAAAGCATGTGGGTCGTCACCGTGCAAAAGCCCCCACGTGGCCTTAGGGTGACATCAGGCAGGCACATGGCTAGGGATCCATACGTCAACTCACAGTGGCAATACATCCGACTTGGTCTAATTGAGGTGTATCTGCGGGACCCTAGGCCACTAAGCAGGGAACCGGCTGACGCAGACACCTGAATGGATGGGGGGGGGGGGCACTTTGGCAGATGGTATATAACACAAAGGTCTGTATGGCCCAGCCTTATATGCACCCCTCCCCTCTCCCCGGGCAGCCGTTCCGCAGACCCCGAGCGGGCCGCAGCACAGATTAAAGGGCTAAATGAGAGGGGTTCCAGCAGAGCTCAGCCAACACACGTCCTCTTCGTTCCTAGGCCACACCCCAGCAAGAGTGGTTTTTAATAGCCCCCACAGCTAGAAACATAGGAGGTAGTAGGGCTTCACCTCCTCGCAGCCCCATAACATGAAGTGTGGGCGTGCAGCCCCTAAACAAAATGGCGCCGCTGGCCTCCTATGCAGGGCCTCGGCGGCCGTGGTACCTGGAGCCCGCTGAGAGCGGTGGTGGCAGCGGTGTGTGGTCTCCCCGCTACAAGGTCCGCTCGCGGCAGGGGGAAAGAGGAGGGCACAGCGTGCAGCGTCCTGGTCCCAGGCTCGCCGCAGTCACTTCTGTACCAATCAGCGGGTCCCCGCTCCGGGCAGTGCAGCTGAAGGGGAGCGCACTTGTCGGGTCAGCCAGGTGGGGGACAGGTGAAGGAGCGGTGGAGGGATGAAGAGAGTCTCGACTGTGCCCACAGGACACGAGTACTCCACTTCCGGTCCGGGTCCGCGAAGAAGCAGAGACCCTTGCTTCAGATGGGGAGGTAGGCCGCAACCCGCACGGGAGCAGAAGGCACCCGCCGGCTCCGCAAACCACACACCCCAGTACAGGTGAAAGCTATAGGTGTAGTAATGCTCTGATCTGTGGAAATAGCAGCCCAAAACAGTCAGTTTATACGTTTCTCAGGCAGGAGCCCTAACCCAGCACGACTGCCTGGATCTGCTGCTAAGCCACGCCCCACAGACACATTTTAAAAGGTCTGCAGGTGGAGTTAATTATTTCACTTGTGATTCTGTGAGGAGATCTGCAAAACATGCACTGTGTGGGGGGTAATGAGGACCGAGTTTGCAGACCTATGTATTAATATATTAATTTGCCTTTGAAACACTCCAAAGTCTGTTCTTATTCTGGTCTAGCCTCACTTGCAATAATTAAAGCTTGATCTGCTTAGGAAAGCTAGCACAGTAGTATAACTGCCTACATGCCTATCGTTAATGTTGGCTCTGGTTTTTCTCTCAACTGCTTCTAGAACGGGTTGCAAGCGCTTATGTACTATAATTCCATGCTGACTCATTTTGGCATCGCTTTTAGTATACCTTTTTAAAATGTTCTTTTATGAAGTGCTTTCCACGTACCATTTGCTGCTGTTTTGCTGTTGTGGATCAATTGATCATCTTCTCCACGTAAGCTGATTATTGCTTCATCCTGCCCCTTTCTTTTATCCCACTCTTCAATATTGCTGTCTGGTCCTTCCACTGATCACCTTTTACAGACGCTACTGATTAGAAGGTTTCTGTTGAAAGTAACTCAGTTTAATGTCTCGTTGTACTCTGAAATGAAAGCATAGAACAAACTAACAATTGTAGAAACATTTGTTGCACTTGGAGATTGATTTTCTCTTGTCATTCTGTCCATTTCATCCTTAGCATGAATGGCCTACTATAATAATATAGTTCAGCATGGCCCATCGCGCTGGTTAAGGACAATATTTACTAAGCGTCGGCCTTTGCAAGCCTCCCCTTCTCTGCTGTTGGAGCTGAAAATGAAAAGCTGTACTCTCATTCAGTGTAAGGCTCGGCATGCTTTATGCTGAATATTAGCACACCTTTATATTTTCAGCCCCAACCTGCCATCATAAATATAGCTCACCGTCTTGTTCTTTTCCTCAAAGGTAGTTCTGACATAGCCGCGAGGTATGTTTTTGGGCCGTTATTTTTCGGTACGATGAGCCCTCAGCCAACTAGGCATATACTAGGGCATTACAATCCAGGGTTTAAGGATATCCCTGCTTGAGTCCAGATAGTTAAATCAAAATGACTGAAGTACTATTTAAGTCACATGTGCTCAAGCATGGTTATTTTCAAAACCTGGACTGTAATGACAGAGTTTGGGTAGCAGTTGATTTACCTACGGACACAATACCGACAACCATTGACTGACAGTCAAAATAGCGTCACGGTCAAAATACTGTCATCCATTTTTCCGACATGTTCAAAATGCCAACAGTTAAAATACAACATTTGAATTGCCGACATGCGTTTTTAAGACTTTTTTTTTATTTTTTTAACCAGAAATAGACTTGTTCATACTTTACCAACCCAGAGGACCTGGAGGGGGAATATAATAGTGTGCCGAGTGCAGCACGCCATGTGAGGGGATGCGGTACACTAAGACGGTGTCCGTGTCAACATTGACACCCCATTCCCCCAGAAAAACGCATGTCAGCATTTCAAATGTCGGTATTCTGACTGTCGGCACTTTGAACATGTTGGCATAATGACTATCGATATTTTGACCGTGTCGGTATTTTGACTGTAGGTCAATGGCTGTCGGGATTATGACCGTCGGTATAGTGTCAGTAGGTAAATCATACTGAACGTGCGGCCTGATGCTAATGTCCTCATATGCATTTATCACAATAACACATGCTGCATTTTGGTACGGCCTAGGTTTCTTTGTTTGGCCACACTTGGGAATAGCCTTTATGTACTGTAGCAAGTTTGAGGTTATCTGGTACACCTGATCAAAGTGTCCCACACCTTTGTCTGGTTCCTAATTGCTGGGATGAACAATTGTTTCCTCCAGGCATTGAGCGCACATATAGGCTTGCATTGTCATTGGTAGCCCCCACCCCCCCCACCCCGCCCCAGACGATTGTGTCGTCTTGCAAATCCATGCTGTTAATACATGACCTTTAGGCCACATATCCATTGTTGATGAAGACCTGGGTTTTTGTACAAAAAAACCAAACCAAAAATAGAAAAAATTAAAATACAAAGAACATTTTTACCGTTTGTAGTCTTTCTGAAGGGTTTAACCATGGGAATGCACATTAATGTAACGGGGAACTGAAATCATGTTGCTTGAACGATATAATGGTTAGCGTTACTGCCTCACACTACTGAGGTCATACGTTCTATTCTCACCATGGCCATAGCTGGGAGCTTGTATATTCTCCCCGTACTTGTGCTGGTTTCCTCCCACATTTCATAAATATGCTGGTAGGTTAATTGGCTCCAAACCTATTTAAACCTGTTGTGTGTAAGTGTGTGTGTCTGTGTGTACATGTGGTAGGGAATATAGATTGTAAGTTCCACTGGGGCAGGGACTGATGTGAATGACCAAATATTCTCTGTAAATTGCTGTGGAATGTGTGCGATATATAAATAACTGGTAATACATAATAGCATGCCAATAACTATGAATACAGTGTTTACATGCGAGGACAAATGCATGTAAAATCCATGTAAAAGATACCAGTGTGCATGTGACCTCAGTGTTTATAATCCAGAGTTTTAGCCTCACTATTTGTTTTTTTTTGTAGGGTTTTTTTCCTCCACTTTATTATCGTGCTCTGCTCCTTTTTCAGTCTCTCTGCTTTGTTTAAAAGCATTTATGTAAGCAAACCACTTTAATATAAACAAGTCCTTTTTACCTAGCAAAGGAGCCTTTCATTTACTTTTAAATCTGCACTAATTTATTTTTTTGTCGTCCTAACTAGTTAACTGTTTCCTAGCCAGAGTGCATGCAGACTTTTTTTTTTTGCGGGCTGACCCATTCTTTGTGACTGTGTGATCTGTCCGTACACTAATCCGTGACATCACGGTGACTCTTGTGCACAGAACTGGCCATTGATGTCTCTGGTTCCAAGTGAATTGTTAGTCTGGATTCTTGTCCGTATCGGCTTATCTCCCAAAATGACTGCCCCCATCATTGTGATGCTGACAGGTGCTCTTTAACTCCTTCAGGGTACCGACGCCGGAATACCGGCCACTGACAATGCCGGCAGCCAGAATCCTGGCTCCCGGGCTATTCCCACTCATGGGAGATTAAAGCGAAAAAATAATTCCTGTGATGGCATCCCGATAAAGTGCGAATTTCACTCTTAGGGTCAATTCAATTCAGCAACAGTTGAATAGCGCCGGGAGTTAGCTCCCGTCACTATTCAATTCAGCTCAAGTTAAGTCGGTGAAGGCCCGTTCTCGCCGACTTAACAGGTTGAATTGTCGGGAGAACGGGCATTCTCCGACGTAACTGCCCGCCGCGATGCTGATTCCCGACAGAATCAGCCTCGCGCCGGCCACGCAGCAGCACTTTTGTCGGATTTCTTCTCGCATCCCCCCGCGGGTGAGAGAAGAATTCCCGACCATTGGTGTCACCCGTCGCTGTATTGAATAGTACCGGGAGCTCATTCCCGGCGCTATTCAACTGTCGCTGAATTGAATCGACCCCTTAGGCTTGTTTTCTTTCTCTCGTTATGCTTCATTGACGCATTCATTTCTCTTTACATTTGCATTTGTGGTAATGCAAGTCTGACGCTGGTTCTTGGTCTGAAGGAAATTGGGCGTAGATTCCACTGGAACAGTGTTTCTGATGGTCAAATTACTATAGAAAATGGTTTTTATACTGCTTAGCTTTATCATTTAATATCTCCAGAAACTCCTCTCGGTACCCTTGTTTATTGCAAACATAACTGCAACATAGTTTCCTAACAAATGCTTTAGTGTATTGTCCCTGTGATACTATTATCAGAGGTTACTGGGAGCATAAATCCTTGTTTAATTTTGAGGATTGTGTAAAACCTTGAGAGACTGTTTTAAACAAACACCCTTTCTATTTATATTCTAAAGTTGACATTAAGATGGATCCTCTGCTTGCTCTTGGATGAAATTCACAACCATCCCATCCAGCCGTTTCAGAAACATACATATACAGGTGCTGGATAACATATCAGGAAAAGGAGGAAGAGTACATTATACAGACAAGAGTAACACTGTACATTGGCCCTCATTCCGAGTTGATTGCACGTAGCAACTTTTTGCTGCTCGTGCAGTAAACTTGACGCCGCCTATGGGGGAGTGTATTTTAGCATAGCAGGGCTGCGATCGCTTGTGCAGCCCTGCTATGCTAAAAAAGTTTCCTGTAAAACAAGACCAGGGTCAGACTTACTTACCCTGTGCGACGGATCCAGCGACGAAGGTCCCGGGATTGACGTCCGACATCCACCCTCCAAACGCCTGGATCCACCTGCGTTCGACTCCTCAAAGGTCAGCTGATGCCCCAGGATTCCTCCCACCTGACGTTCTTCATGCAATCGCTGCTGCGATCACTTTCTGCGCTGGCGGCGTCGCTGCCTGGCGAACGGGCGTGCGCCACGCTGCTGCAGTCCCGACCCTTTCGCACCGCAGCGAAGAACCGCTATGTGCGAAAGGGTCAGAATGAATGCCATTGCCTCCTGCAGCTAATGCAAGGTGCTCTACAAATTTCCATATATTAATATATATCTTTGACTGTAAACAAAGATTCACATAGGGGCTCCATGACCATGTAAAAGCACAAGACCGTGTAGTTTGCTTTTATACAGATCATGGGATGTCCAAGTTAACTTATAATACCCATAGAATGTTTTTTAAAAACCTTAAATTCTGCATTAGATTAGTCATTTAAAAGGCATGCAAGGGGTCTTGTTTTAAGTTGCAGGCAATTCCAAGAGTTCAGTGATTTTTAGCAAACTAGCTATATGTGGTACGAGCTGCATGCGCACCTTAAAGTACTTGCAACTGATTGAGTAGTACGTATCTTGGTCGCGGTAGGATGGGCGTTGCTGGGTTGTAAAGCAGCATTCGCATGTAGAATAAATCTGCCATGGGCATGTACACAAAGTTGCATCCTATTCTGTTCTATCCATATGCAGAGATCCGTCCGATTTCACTATGATCTACTGCACCAAGGATAGGGCTTGTGCAAATGCTGATAGTGGTGCAAGGCTGCTTTCACAAACAGGCTGGAAGCGGTGTGGCAGATGTTCTCATGGACAGAATTGTACCACATTATCTGCATCTTAACGGTTTACTTTTTCCTGCAACTACCCAGTGCATACACCATAAATGTATGTATGTATGTATGTGACACATTCATTTATTTTACCTATTTCTCTATCGTCCTAGTGGATGCTGGGGTTCCTGAAAGGACCATGGGGAATAGCGGCTCCGCAGGAGACAGGGCACAAAAAGTAAAGCTTTAGGATCAGGTGGTGTGCACTGGCTCCTCCCCCTATGACCCTCCTCCAAGCCTCAGTTAGATTTTTGTGCCCGGCCGAGAAGGGTGCAATCTAGGTGGCTCTCCTAAAGAGCTGCTTAGAAAAGTTTAGCTTAGGTTTTTTATTTTACAGTGAGTCCTGCTGGCAACAGGATCACTGCAACGAGGGACTTAGGGGAGAAGAAGTGAACTCACCTGCGTGCAGGATGGATTGGCTTCTTGGCTACTGGACATTAGCTCCAGAGGGACGATCACAGGTACAGCCTGGATGGTCACCGGAGCCTCGCCGCCGGCCCCCTTGCAGATGCTGAAACGAGAAGAGGTCCAGAATCGGCGGCAGAAGACTCCTCAGTCTTCTTAAGGTAGCGCACAGCACTGCAGCTGTGCGCCATTTTCCTCTCAGCACACTTCACACGGCAGTCACTGAGGGTGCAGGGCGCTGGGAGGGGGGCGCCCTGGGAGGCAAATGAAAACCTTTTTTGGCGAAAAATACCTCACATATAGCCTCCGGGGGCTATATGGAGATATTTAACCCCTGCCAGAATCCGTTAAGAGCGGGAGACGAGGCCGCCGAAAAAGGGGCGGGGCCTATCTCCTCAGCACACAGCGCCATTTTCCCTCACAGAAAGGCTGGAGGGAAGGCTCCCAGGCTCTCCCCTGCACTGCACTACAGAAACAGGGTTAAAACAGAGAGGGGGGGCACTAATTTGGCGTTAGAAATATATAAAAAAGATGCTATAAGGGAAAACACTTATATAAGGTTGTCCCTATATAATTATAGCGTTTTTGGTGTGTGCTGGCAAACTCTCCCTCTGTCTCTCCAAAGGGCTAGTGGGTCCTGTCCTCTATCAGAGCATTCCCTGTGTGTGTGCTGTGTGTCGGTACGTGTGTGTCGACATGTATGAGGACGATGTTGGTGAGGAGGCGGAGCAATTGCCTGTAATGGTGATGTCACTCTCTAGGGAGTCGACACCGGAATGGATGGCTTATTTAGGGAATTACGTGATAATGTCAACACGCGCCAAGGTCGGTTGACGACATGAGACGGCCGACAAACGATTAGTACGGTCCAGACGTCTCAAAAACACCGTCAGGGGTTTTAAAACGCCCGTTTACTTTAGTCGGTCGACACAGACACAGACAGGGACACTGAATCCAGTGTCGACGGTGAATAAACAAACGTATTCCTTATTAGGGCCACACGTTAAGGGCAATGAAGGAGGTGTTACATATTTCTGATACTACAAGTACCACAAAAGAGGGTATTATGTGGGATGTGAAAAAACTACCGTAGTTTTTCCTGAATCAGATAAATTAAATGAAGTGTGTGATGATGCGTGGGTTCCCCCCGATAGAAAATATGGGCGGTATACCCTTTCCCGCCAGAAGTTAGGGCGCATTGGGAAACACCCCTTAGGGTGGATAAGGCGCTCACACGCTTATCAGAACAAGTGGCGGTACCGTCTATAGATAGGGCCGTCCTCAAGGAGCCAGCTGACAGGAGGCTGGAAAAATATCATAAAAAGTATATACACACATACTGGTGTTATACTGCGACCAGCGATCGCCTCAGCCTGGATGTGCAGAGCTGGGGTGGCTTGGTCGGATTCCCTGACTAAAAATATTGATACCCTTGACAGGGACAGTATTTTATTGACTATAGAGCATTTAAAGGATGTATTTCTATATATGCGAGATGCACAGAGGGATATTTGCACTCTGGCATCAAGAGTAAGTGCGATGTCCATATCTGCCAGAAGATGTTTATGGACACGACAGTGGTCAGGTGATGCAGATTCCAAACGGCACAAAGGTGTATTGCCATATAAAGGAAGAGGAGTTATTTGGGGTCGGTCCATCGGACCTGGTGGCCACGGCAACTGCTGGAAAATCCACCGTTTTTACCCTAAGTCACATCTCTGCAGAAAAAGACACCGTCTTTTCAGCTTCAGTCCTTTCGTCCCTATAAGAGTCATATCTGCCCAGGCAGCAGGCAGCCCATTCCCAGGAACAGAAGCGTTCCACCGCTTCTGACAAGCTCTCAGCATGACGCTGAGACCGTACAGGACCCCTGGATCCTACAAGTAGTATCCCAGGGGTACAGTTTGGAATGTCGAGACGTTTCCCCTGCGCAGGCTCCTGAAGGCTGCTTTACCAAGGTCTCCCTCCGACAAGGAGGCAGTATGGAAAAAAAAAAAAAAAAAAATTCACGAGCTGTATTCCCAGCAGGTGATAATTAAATTACCCCTCCTACAACAAGAAAAGGGGTATTATTCCACACTATATTGTGGTACTGAAGCCAGAAGGCTAGGTGAGACCTATTCTAAATCTAAAAAAATTTGAACACTTACAAAGGTTCAAATCAAGATGGAGTCACTCAGAGCAGTGATAACGAACCGGGAAGAAGGGGACTATCTGGTGTCCCGAGACATCAGGGATGCTTACCTCCATGTCCCAAATTTGCCCTTATCACTAAGGGTACCTCAGGTTCGTGGTACAGAACTGTCACTATCAGTTTCAGACGCTGCCGTTTGGATTGTCTACGGCACCCCGGGTCTTTACCAAGGTAATGGCCGAAATGATGGTTCTTCTTCGAAGAAAAGGCGTCTTAATTATCCCTTACTTGGACGATCTCCTGATAAGGGCAAAGTCCAGGGAACAGTTGGAGGTCGGAGTAGCACTATCTCGGATACTGTTACAACAGCAGGGGTGGATTCTAAAGATTCCAAAATCGCAGCTGATCCCGACAACAAGTCTCCTGTGCTTAGGGATGATTCTGGACACAGTCCAGAAAAAGGTGTTTCTCCCGGAAGAGAAAGCCAGGGAGTTATCCGAGCTAGTCAGGAACCTCCTAAAATCAGTGCATCATTGCACAAGGGCCATGGTAAAAAAATGGTGACTTCCTTCGAAGCAATTCCAGTCGGCAGATTTCATGCAAGAACTTTTCAGTGGGATCTGCTGGACAAATGGTCCGGATCGCATCTTCAGATGCATCAGCGGATAACCCTATATCCAAGGACAAGGGTGTCTCTCCTGTGGTGGTTACAGAGTGCTCATCTTCTAGAGGGCCGCAGATTCGACATTCAGTTTTGGATGTTGGTGACCACGGAGGCCAGCCCGAGAGGCTGGGGAGCAGTCACACAAGGAAAAAATTTCCAGGGAGTGTGATCAAGTCTGGAGATTTTTCTCCACATAAATATAGCTAAGGGTAAATTTATAATGCTCTAAGCTTAGCAAGACCTCTGCTTCAAGGTCAGCCGGTATTGATCCAGTGGGATAAAACATCACGGCAGTCGCCCACGTAAATAGACAGGGCGGCACAAGAAGCAGGAGGGCAGTGGCAAAAACTGCAAGGACTTTTCGCTGGGCGGAAAATCATGTGATAGCACTGTCAGCAGTGTTTCATTCCGGGAATGGAAACTGGGAAGCAGACTTCCTCAGTAGGCACGACCTCCACCCGGCAGAGTGGGAACTTCATGGGGAAGTTTTCCACATAATTGTAAACCGTTGGGAATTACCAAAGGTGGACATGATGGCGTCCCGTCTGAACAAAAAACGGGACAGGTATTGCGCCAGGTTAAGAGACCCTCAGGCAATAGCTGTGGACGTTCTGGTAACACCGTGGGTGTACCAGTCGGTGTATGTGTTCCATCCTCTGCTTTCATACCTAAGGTACTGAGAATTATAAGACGTAGAGGAGGAAGAACTATACTCATGGCTCCGGATTGGCCAAGAAGGACTTGGTACCCGGAACTTCAAGAGATGCTCACAGAGGACTTATGGCCTCTGCCGCTAAGAAGGGACTTGTTTCAGCAAGTACCATGTCTGTTCCAAGACTTACCGCAGCTGCGTTTGACGGCATGGCGGTGGAACGCCGGATCCTAAGGGAAAAGGCATTCAGGAAGAGGTCATTCCTACCCTGGTCAAAGCCAGAAAGGAGGTGACCGCACAACATTATCACCACATGTGGCGAAAATATGTTGCGTGGTGTGAGGCCAGGAAGGCCCCACGAAGAAATTTCAACTCGGTCGATTCCTGCATTTCTTGCAAACAGGAGTGTCTATGGGCCTCAAATTGGGGTCCATTAAGGTTCAAATTTCGGCCCTGTCGATTTTTCTTCCAGAAAGAATTGGCTTCAGTTCCTGAAGTCCAGAAGTTTGTCAAGGGAGTATTGCATATACAACCCCCTTTTGTGCCTCCAGTGGCACTGTGGGATCTCAACGTAGTTCTGGGATTCCTCAAAACACATTGGTTTAAAACCAGTCAAATCTGTGGATTTGAAGCATCTCACATGAAAAGTGAACATGCTCTTGGACCTGGCCTGGACCAGGCGAGTGTCAAATTGGTGGTTTTTTTCTCAAAAAAGCCCATATCTGTTTGTCCATTCGGACAGGGCAGAGCTGCGGACTCGTCCCCAGTTCTCTCCCTAAGGTGGTGTCAGTGTTTCACCTGAACCAGCTTATTGTGGTGTCTTGCGCCTACTAGGGACTTGGAGGACTCCAAGTTGCTAGATGTGGTCAGGGCCCTGAAAATATAGGTTCCAGGACGGCTGGAGTCAGGAAAACTGACTTGCTGTTATCCTGTATGCACCCAACAAACTGGGTGCTCTTGCTTTTAAGCAGACTTTTGCTAGTTGGATGTGTAATACAATTCAGCTTGCACATTCTGTGGCAGGCCTGCCACAGCCAAAATATGTAAATGCCCATTCCACAAGGAAGGTGGGCTCATCTTGGGCGGCTGCCCGAGGGGTCTCGGCTTTACAACTTTGCCGAGCGGCTATTTAGTCAGGGGCAAACACGTTTGTAAAATCCTACAAATTTGATACCCTGGCTAAGGAGGACCTGGAGTTCTCTCATTCGGTGCTGCAGAGTCATCCGCACTCTCCCGCCCGTTTGGGAGCTTTGGTATAATCCCCATGGTCCTTTCAGGAACCCCAGCATCCACTAGGACGATAGAGAAAATAAGATAATTCTATTTCTCGGAGTCCGTAGTGGATGCTGGGCGCCCATCCCAAGTGCGGATTATCTGCATTACTTGTACATAGTTACAAAAATCGGGTTATTATTGTTGTGAGCCATCTTTTCAGAGGCTCCGCTGTTATCATACTGTTAACTGGGTTCAGATCACAGGTTGTACAGTGTGATTGGTGTGGCTGGTATGAGTCTTACCCGGGATTCATAAATCCTTCCTTATTGTGTACGCTCGTCCGGGCACAGTACCTAACTGAGGCTTGGAGGAGGGTCATAGGGGGAGGAGCCAGTGCACACCACCTGATCCTAAAGCTTTACTTTTTGTGCCCTGTCTCCTGCGGAGCCGCTATTCCCCATGGTCCTTTCAGGAACCCCAGCATCCACTACGGACTCCGAGAAATAGAATTATCGGTAAGTAAATTCTTATTTTTTCCGCAAGCCAGCTGGCACACCGCTGCTTTGAAGGTCCTACTAGCTGTTGCTACTAATCACTTTTCTCCGATCTCCCCGGCTAGATGTTCACATGCTGCAAAGACCTGAGGTGCTCTGAGAAGTCACAGATGCACTGATTATACAAATATTACTTGCAGGGACGTCCTTGGACTGTGCGTAACTAAGAGGTGGCAGCTAGCCTATCTTGGATGGGCGCCGCCTCCTGTGCATCATGTGACGCGCTGGGGGGACGGCGTCATCCATGGGAGGGCCTGGTGGGTTTAGACTCTCCAGGGGGAGTGGCGGTGTGACGCTGCCCGGCACCTGGTGTGCAGGGAGGTGCGGGCACGCCAGTCCTTCTGACGTCACGATCGGAGCGCGGCGCACAGCGGCGCGTCCGAGTGACGTCAGTCTGTTCCCCACGTGTGGCCGGCGGTGACAGCTGGCAAGCAGGTAATTATGCTCTGGGTTTAAATAGGCTGCGAGTGCAATGCAGCGGTTGGGCACTTGGCACTTTATTCTGTTGCACTGCAGGATGAGCAGTGCTTTAGCAAATATGCTGAGCTTATTAATCCCCTGATGAAGGCATACGAAACGGCTGTTGGGATGTTGAGTATACTATTGCATATGACACTTTGCTGCTGAATTACTTGTGCTGCATGTTTGCATTTGATTTTTTGCACTTTACAAAAATACAGAAAGATTTTCTCATGATTGAATAGTGTGCTGGTCTATCCTGAACTTGGTTCCTGTGGGATTCTCTAGTTTATGGACAGTATTGTATTATTTATCTGACCTGGCACCTACACATTGACTTGGAAGTGTGCTGCGGCTCTTTTCGTGGAAATTCATGTAACCAAAGTAACGGACTGTTATTTTCTCTATCGTCCTAGTGGATGCTGGGGTTCCTGAAAGGACCATGGGGAATAGCGGCTCCGCAGGAGACAGGGCACAAAAAGTAAAGCTTTATGATCAGGTGGTGTGTACTGGCTCCTCCCCCTATGACCCTCCTCCACGCCTCAGTTAGGTTTTTGTGCCCGTCCGAGAAGGGTGCAATCTAGGTGGCTCTCCTAAAGAGCTGCTTAGAAAAGTTTAGCTTAGGTTTTTTATTTTACAGTGAGTCCTGCTGGCAACAGGATCACTGCAACGAGGGACTTAGGGAAGAAGAAGTGAACTCACCTGCGTGCAGGATGGATTGGCTTCTTTGGCTACTGGACATTAGCTCCAGAGGGACGATCACAGGTACAGCCTGGATGGTCACCGGAGCCTCGCCGCCGGCCCCCTTGCAGATGCTGAAAAGAGAAGAAGGTCCAGAATCGGCGGCAGAAGACTCCTCAGTCTTCTTAAGGTAGCGCACTGCAGCTGTGCGCCATTGCTCTCAGCACACTTCACACGGCAGTCACTGAGGGTGCAGGGCGCTGGGGGGGGGGCGCCCTGGGAAGCAATGTAAACCTATTTTTTGGCATAAAATACCTCACATATAGCCTCCGGGGGCTATATGGAGATATTTAACCCCTGCCAGAATCCGTTAAAGAGCGGGAGACGAGCCCGCCGAAAAAGGGGCGGGGCCTATCTCCTCAGCACACAGCGCCATTTTCCTCACACAGCTCCGCTGGTCAGGAAGGCTCCCAGGCTCTCCCCTGCACTGCACTACAGAAACAGGGTAAAACAAGAGAGGGGGGGCAAAATTGTGGCAAAATTATATATATTAAAGCAGCTATATAGGGAGCACTTATTATAAGGCTATCCCTGTCATATATAGCGCTTTTGGTGTGTGCTGGCAAACTCTCCCTCTGTCTCCCCAAAGGGCTAGTGGGGTCCTGTCTTCTTTAAGAGCATTCCCTGTGTGTCTGCTGTGTGTCGGTACGTGTGTGTCGACATGTATGAGGATGATATTGGTGTGGAGGCGGAGCAATTGCCAAATATGGGGATGTCACCCCCTAGGGAGTCGACACCAGAATGGATGGCTTTATTTATGGAATTACGGGATAGTGTCAACACGCTAAAGCAGTCGTTTGACGACGTGAGACGGCCGGACAATCAATCAGCACCTGTCCAGGCGCCTCAAACACCGTCAGGGGCTGTAAAACGCCCGTTACCTCAGTCGGTCGACACGGACCCAGACACAGGCACTGATTCCAGTGGCGACGGTGACGAATCAACCGTATTTTCCAGTAGGGCCACACGTTATATGATTTTGGCAATGAAGGAGGCGTTACATATTGCTGATACTACAGGTACCACAAAACAGGGTATTATGTGGGGTGTGAAAAAACTACCTATAGTTTTTCCTGAATCAGATGAATTAAATGAGGTGTGTGATGAAGCGTGGGTTGCCCCCGATAAAAAACTGCTAATTTCAAAGAAGTTATTAGCTTTATACCCTTTCCCGCCAGAGGTTAGGGCGCGCTGGGAAACACCTCCTAGGGTGGACAAGGCGCTCACACGCTTATCAAAACAAGTGGCGTTACCCTCTCCTGAGACGGCCGCACTTAAAGATCCAGCAGATAGGAGGATGGAAAATATCCAAAAAAGTATATACACACATATATACTACGACCAGCTATAGCGACAGCCTGGATGTGCAGTGCTGGGGTAGCTTGGTCAGAGTCCCTGATTGAAAATATTGATACCCTGGATAGGGACAATGTTTTACTGTCTTTAGAGCAAATAAAGGATGCGTTTCTTTATATGCGTGATGCACAGAGGGATATTTGCACACTGGCATCACGGGTAAGTGCTATGTCCATTTCGGCCAGAAGAAGTTTATGGACGCGACAGTGGTCAGGTGATGCGGACTCAAAACGGCATATGGAAGTTTTGCCGTATAAAGGGGAGGAGTTATTTGGTGTTGGTCTATCGGATTTGGTGGCCACGGCTACAGCCGGGAAATCCACCTTTTTACCTCAAGTCACTCCCCAACAGAAAAAGACACCGACTTTTCAGCCGCAGCCCTTTCGTTCCTTTAAAAACAAGAGAGCAAAGGGATATTCATATCTGCCACGAGGCAGAGGAAAGGGGAAGAGACTGCAACAGGCAGCTCCTTCCCAGGAACAGAAGCCCTCCCCCGCTTCTACAAAAGCCTCAGCATGACGCTGGGGCTTCTCAAGCGGACTCGGGGGCGGTGGGGGGTCGTCTCAAGAATTTCAGCGCGCAGTGGGCTCACTCGCAGGTGGATCCCTGGATCCTGCAGATAATATCTCAGGGTTACAGGTTGGAACTAGAGACGTCTCCACCTCGCCGTTTCCTGAAGTCTGCTTTACCAACGTCCCCCTCCGACAGGGTGACGGTCTTGGAAGCCATTCACAAGCTGTACTCTCAGCAGGTGATAGTCAAGGTACCCCTTTTACAACAAGGAAAGGGGTATTATTCCACTCTATTTGTGGTACCGAAGCCGGATGGCTCGGTAAGACCTATTCTAAATCTGAAATCCTTGAACCTGTACATAAAAAAGTTCAAGTTCAAGATGGAGTCACTCAGAGCGGTGATAGCGAACCTGGAAGAAGGGGACTTTATGGTATCCTTGGACATCAAGGATGCGTATCTCCACGTTCCAATTTACCCCTCACACCAGGGGTACCTCAGGTTCGTCGTACAGAACTGTCACTATCAGTTTCAGACGCTGCCGTTTGGATTGTCCACGGCACCTCGGGTTTTTACCAAGGTAATGGCCGAGATGATGATTCTTCTTCGAAGAAAAGGCGTATTAATTATCCCATACTTGGACGATCTCCTAATAAGGGCAAGGTCCAGAGAACAGCTAGAGATGGGACTAGCACTGTCTCAAGAAGTGCTAAAGCAGCACGGGTGGATTCTGAATATTCCAAAATCCCAGTTAATTCCGACAACACGTCTGCTGTTCTTAGGGATGATTCTGGACACGGTTCAGAAAAAGGTTTTTCTCCCGGAGGAAAAAGCCAAGGAGTTATCCGAACTTGTCAGGAACCTCCTAAAACCAGGAAAGGTGTCTGTACATCAATGCACAAGAGTCCTGGGAAAAATGGTGGCTTCTTACGAAGCAATTCCATTCGGCAGATTCCACGCAAGAGTTTTCCAGAGGGATCTGCTGGACAAATGGTCAGGGTCGCATCTTCAGATGCACCAGCGGATAACCCTGTCTCCAAGGACAAGGGTATCTCTTCTGTGGTGGTTGCAGAGTGCTCATCTATTGGAGGGCCGCAGATTCGGCATACAGGATTGGATCCTGGTGACCACGGACGCCAGCCTGAGAGGCTGGGGAGCAGTCACACAAGGAAGAAACTTCCAGGGCGTGTGGTCGAGCCTGGAAACGTCTCTTCACATAAACATTCTGGAGCTAAGAGCAATCTACAATGCTCTAAGCCAGGCAGAACCTCTGCTTCAAGGAAAACCGGTGTTGATCCAGTCGGACAACATCACGACAGTCGCCCATGTAAACAGACAGGGCGGCACAAGAAGCAGGAGTGCAATGGCAGAAGCTGCAAGGATTCTTCGCTGGGCGGAGAATCATGTGATAGCACTGTCAGCAGTGTTCATCCCGGGAGTGGACAACTGGGAAGCAGACTTCCTCAGCAGACACGACCTTCACCCGGGAGAGTGGGGACTTCATCCAGAAGTTTTCCACATGCTTGTAACCCGTTGGGAAAGACCAATGGTGGACATGATGGCGTCTCGCCTCAACAAAAAACTGGACAGGTATTGCGCCAGGTCAAGAGATCCGCAGGCAATAGCTGTGGACGCGCTGGTAACGCCTTGGGTGTACCAGTCGGTGTATGTGTTTCCTCCTCTGCCTCTCATACCAAAAGTATTGAGAATTATACGGCAAAGAGGCGTAAGAACGATACTAGTGGCTCCGGATTGGCCAAGAAGGACTTGGTACCCGGAACTTCAAGAGATGATCACGGAGGATCCGTGGCCTCTACCTCTGAGAAGGGACCTGCTTCAGCAGGGTCCCTGTCTGTTTCAAGACTTACCGCGGCTGCGTTTGACGGCATGGCGGTTGAACGCCGGATCCTAAAGGGAAAAGGCATTCCGGAAGAAGTCATTCCTACCTTGATTAAAGCAAGGAAGGAAGTAACCGCGCAACATTATCACCGCATTTGGCGAAAATATGTTGCGTGGTGCGAGGATCGGAGTGCTCCGACGGAGGAATTTCAACTGGGTCGATTCCTACATTTCCTGCAATCAGGATTGTCTATGGGTCTCAAATTGGGATCTATTAAGGTTCAAATTTCGGCCCTGTCGATTTTCTTCCAGAAGAAATATCTCACATGGAAAGTGACCATGCTACTAGCCCTGGCTTCGGCCAGGAGAGTGTCAGAACTGGCAGCTTTATCTTACAAAAGCCCATATCTGATTTTCCATTCGGACAGGGCAGAACTGCGGACTCGTCCGCATTTTCTCCCTAAGGTGGTGTCAGCATTTCATCTGAACCAGCCTATTGTAGTGCCTGCGGCTACAAGCGACTTGGAGGACTCCAAGTTGTTGGACGTTGTCAGAGCTTTAAAAATATACATTTCAAGGACAGCTGGAGTCAGGAAATCTGGCTCACTGTTTATACTATATGCTCCCAACAAGTTGGGCGCTCCTGCGTCTAAGCAGACTATTGCGCGCTGGATTTGTAGTACGATTCAGCTTGCACATTCTGTGGCAGGCCTGCCACAGCCAAAATCGGTAAATGCCCACTCCACAAGGAAGGTGGGTTCTTCTTGGGCGGCTGCCCGAGGGGTCTCGGCATTACAACTCTGCCGAGCGGCTACGTGGTCGGGGGAGAACACGTTTGTAAAATCCTACAAATTTGATACCCTGGCTAAGGAGGACCTGGAGTTCTCTCATTCGGTGCTGCAGAGTCATCCGCACTCTCCCGCCCGTTTGGGAGCTTTGGTATAATCCCCATGGTCCTTTCAGGAACCCCAGCATCCACTAGGACGATAGAGAAAATAAGAATTTACTTACCGATAATTCTATTTCTCGGAGTCCGTAGTGGATGCTGGGCGCCCATCCCAAGTGCGGATTATCTGCAATAATTGTACATAGTTATTGTTACCTAAATCGGGTTATTGTTGTAGGGAGCCATCTTTCAGAGGCTCCTCTGTTATCATACTGTTAACTGGGTTTAGATCACAGGTTGTACGGTGTGATTGGTGTGGCTGGTATGAGTCTTACCCGGGATTCATAAATCCTTCCTTATTGTGTACGCTCGTCCGGGCACAGTATCCTAACTGAGGCTTGGAGGAGGGTCATAGGGGGAGGAGCCAGTACACACCACCTGATCATAAAGCTTTACTTTTTGTGCCCTGTCTCCTGCGGAGCCGCTATTCCCCATGGTCCTTTCAGGAACCCCAGCATCCACTACGGACTCCGAGAAATAGAATTATCGGTAAGTAAATTCTTATTATTTGGACTTGGAGCTGCACCACAAAGATTATATTTGTTTACTTTTCATTTTTGAATTTTTTATTTTATTTAAACTTTTTTTTGCATTTTTATTTTTTTTGCTTATTTTTCTGGTGTATTGTGCCCTGTTTGGGTGATGGATCTAGACGCAAATTATATTACTGGTACTAAGCGTTTCTTAGATAAAGAGGTTTCTAAAATCTTCTTCTCTTCCACTGACCAACTAGCTTTTGACATTGACACCCCGACGGAAATTAATGCTGACTTGCTGCGACTACGTAAAAGACTTGTTGAATTAGAATTGCACGGTTTGACCATTTCGCAATATCATAAAGAGAATCTAATCCCGCGTGGATTTAGAATTAAAAATCAACCTACGTTGGGTCGCAGCAATAAAGACTTTTGCCGTCAGTGGTGTCAAATATTGAATCAGTGTAGTTTTGACTTGATGGTATTGGTAGTTCAGCAGGTTAATTTGGACATTGAAACTGTGAAGAAAGAGATTCTGTCTTGTGAATCAACAGGTTTTGACATTTTGAAGGCTGATTCTTCCTATGATTGGTTAGTTAAACTGGACGAAGCGGTTTCAGCTTTCAAGGGTGATTTATTGGCTTTCAAAAAGTCCAAATACAGGAAAGTAAAGGAGGACTATCGAGATCTTCGGGTGTATCCTTGGTTATTCACTCAATCTAATAGACGGCCCTGGAGAACGGTGCAAGGCTTTCGTAAAAAATCTGAGATTTTATCCACTGATATTGAGTCACATACATCTCAGAGTGACTCCGATCACTCGAGTAATCGGAGAGGTCCTTTTTTAGGGGAAAAGACCTTCACAAGGAGCAAAGCCAAGGGAAACAGAGACACAAGGGACCCTGCAGGAGAGGGGGATCAGGCACAAAGGGTACCGGAGGGAGAAACTACAGGGGAGGTCGGAAATAACCGTTTTCAATTTATCCGATTACGACCCTTCAGCGGTAGAAATGGCAGTACTTTCTAAGGGGCTCACATTCGTGCAAACCCATAAATAGAGTGAGTTTGACTGTGAGGTCGAACTCTATAAGTTTTTTCGTAAGCTTAAGGATTTTTTCTCTAAAAAGAGCGATGTGAGTTGAGTAATAAATCCCTTTAAAACCCCCAGTAAGTTTGACCCGCCTTTGTCTAATTCTGCAATTGAGGTATTCATGCGTTTGGTCAAAAATGATGTTCTACCTAGTGTTCAGAACACTAGGATGAAGAACTACAACATGACCAAATCCGAGAGATTGGCCATCAAAGCTTTACGGGACAACACTGATATCATCATACGCCCCGCCGATAAGGGCGGGGGTTGGTGATATTGAATAGAAATGATTATGTAAATGAAATCAATAGACAATTGGCGGATGGCAACTGTTATAAACAACTTCGTTTTGACCCAACGGATAACTTCAAACGTGAGGCCGATTCGATTATTGGATTGGGACTTTCTAATAATTGGATAGACGAACAGACAGCGGGTTTTCTTACACAAGAATTTCCTCGAACACCTTTGATTTATACATTGCCGAAAGTCCATAAATGCATGCATAAACCCCCAGGGAGACCTATTATCTGCTCGAGGGGTTCCTTGTGTCAAACATTGTCACAGTTTGTAGATTTCCATTTGCAGCCTGTTGTACAATCTACACCTTATTTTATTAGGGATACTACAGATTTCCTTAATAAGTTGAACTCCATCGGTCCACTACCTGATGATTGCATTCTGGTGACTCTAGACGTCACCAGTTTGTACACCAACATTAATCACGTTGAGGGCATAGAGGCCACAAGAGATGCTGTTGTCTCCAGTCCACAGTATGAGGGTCCACCGTGCAAATTTTTGATTTTGTTGATTTCATTTTACATAAGAACTATTTCTTGTTTGAAAACTCATTTTACTTGCAGTTACAAGGGACAGCAATGGGGTCCAATGTGGCCCCATCGTATGCCAATTTATTTATGTCTCAGTACGAGAAAACCCATATTATGGCAGATCCATCATTTTCATAATTTATCAAATTTTACGTTCGTTTTATTGATGACCTTTTCATGCTGTGGACTGGAGGTGAATTGAAGCTTCTTGAGTTTGTTAATAAATTTAATCTTTTACCAGGGTCAATCAGGTCCACGTGTGCCTATGACTTGACCAGTATACATTTTTTGGATGTCACTGTTAAGTTACAAAATGGGGCATTTTGCACGGAGATTTTTTCAAAACCTACCGACAAGAATACTTTACTGTTGGCATCAAGTTTCCACCCACAACCTTTGAAAAGAGGTCTGCCGTTCTCACAGCTAGTACGAGTAGTCAGAATAACTTCTGATAGTAGAGCATTACCGAAGGCACTGATGGAGATGGGCAGGAAGTTTATAGAGAGGGGGTATGACCCGAAAGAAGTACAGGAATCTATTTCCAGATGTTTAAAACTTGACCGTAAACAGTTAATGGAGCCTAAAATACGCTCTGATGAACTTGGACGAATTATCTTTTCCAGCACCTACTCTGTGTCTTCAAATGTCACGAGACAAACGATCTTGAAGTATTGGCACATTTTACAGTCAGACCCGATTATGGGGAAACATTGTGAAAACCTGCTCCTATTTTGATATAAACGGAGCTCTAATCTGAAAGATCAGATAACTTATTCTGACATTGTGCCTTTAGCCCAAGAAAGAAAAGTGTGGTTACAACTCAAACAAGGAGCTTTCAAATGTGGGTTGTGTGTCAATTGCAAACATATGCGCACAGGGAGCAGCTTTTTTCATCCTACTGCCAATGGCAAAACATATTATCTACGTCATCGTATGACATGTGAAACACGATATGTTACTTACGTGATTTTTTGTCCATGCAACAAATTGTATGTGGGCAAAACGATGAGAATGCTGAAAGAACGTATTGCTTTACATTGTTCGTCCATCAAAAGAGCATCTATTAAAATGGATGGCTCTACACCACCGGTCGCTAAACATTTTGTGTCATGTGGTCATAACATTAAAGATCTATAGTTCATGCCCATCGATCATGTGCCACCACTCAAACTTGGCGGAAATAGACATGAGTTGTTATTACAACAGGAATGTCGGTGGATTCGTCGGCTGGGGACACTGACTCCAACGGGACTCAATGAAGAATTCTCCTTTACCCCTTTTTTGTAAAGAATCCTAAAATGTTCCTTTTTTTTATTTTTTATTTATATATTTTTTTGGTCTGGATTGGGTAGACGTGGGCCTGGACCTCTGAGTTGCGTCTGGTTCCATCACCTGATGGGGTACTATTGTTAAATTTCTTTTGTTCATGGACATTTGTTGTTATCTCACGAGTAGGGCCCTTTTCCCTCATGTGCTTATCCTTTTCTTACTTTAATAATCCTCAGCTGCCCAAATCAAGCAGTTTTTTGGCCACCTGGAACTTCTCTGTCATTTACTGGTGTAGTTATGCTTAGTTACCCTGTACTTGTCCTAAATTGTCATCAACTGTAAGTCACTGTTTTCCTGTTTTGATTATGTGCATATGTACTCTGTAATTGGGCGCTGCGGAACCCTTGTGGCGCCATATAAATAAAGGATAATAATAATAATAATAATATGTTTTGATAGATGTCCCACTAGGTTACTTGATAGCAACTGGGGTCATCAGCATGGCTATATATTTGACCCTGATACGGGCACAGTTAAGGGTTAATATAGTACTACACAGATGGCCTCATTTAGATGCAGTAGTCACTGATAGGGATATTGTATTGGCTTTATGTTTATTTTTTGGTGTTGATTATTAGATTTAGATTTGTTGTGCCTGCGCGCCTTGGTTCCCTCCGGCCACTGTGTGACGGGCTTTCATGTCTCGGGCTGACCGTGACAGCTAGCCTATCTTGGATGGGCGCCGCCTCCTGTGCATCATGTGACGCGCTGGGGGGACGGCGTTATCCATGGGAGGGCCTGGTGGGTTTAGACTCTCCAGGGGGAGTGGCGGTGTGACGCTGCCCGGCACCTGGTGTGCAGGGAGGTGCGGGCACGCCAGTCCTTCTGACGTCACGATCTGAGCGCGGCGCACAGCGGCGCGTCCGAGTGACGTCAGTCTGTTCCCCACGTGTGGCCGGCGGTGACAGCTGGCAAGCAGGTAATTATGCTCTGGGTTTAAATAGGCTGCGGGTGCAATGCAGCGGTTGGGCACTTGGCACTTTATTCTGTTGCACTGCAGGATGAGCAGTGCTTTAGCAAATATGCTGAACTTATTAATCCCCTGATGAAGGCATACGAAACGGCTGGTGGGATGTTGAGTATACTATTGCATATGACACTTTGCTGCTGAATTACTTGTGCTGCATGTTTGCATTTGATTTTTTGCACTTTACAAAAATACAGAAAGATTTTCTCATGATTGAATAGTGTGCTGGTCTATCCTGAACTTGGTTCCTGTGGGATTCTCTAGTTTATGGACAGTATTGTATTATTTATCTGACCTGGCACCTACACATTGACTTGGAAGTGTGCTGCGGCTCTTTTCGTGGAATATATATATATATATATATATATATATATATATATACATATATACATATGTGTATATATGTATGTATGTGTATGTGTGTGTGTATATATATATATATATATGTGTGTGTGTGTGTGTGTGTGTGTGTGTGTATATAAATATATATATATACATGTGTGTGTGTGTGTGTATATATATATATATATATATATATATATATATATACACACACACACACACATACATATATATATGTGTATGTATGTGTGTGTATGTGACACATTCATTTATTTTACCTATCTTTCCGCAAGCCACCTGGCACACCGCTGCTTTGAAGGTCCTACTAGCTGTTGCTGCTAATCACTTTTCTCCGATCTCCCCGGCTAGATGTTCACATGCTGCAGAGACCTGAGATGCTCTGAGAAGTCACAGATGCACTGATTATACAAATATTACTTGCAGGGATGTCCTTGAACTGTGTGTAACTAAGAGGTGGCTATTGCTGCAGATCTTCCTTTCTGCCTGCTTGGTTTGCTGCCAGGATACGTCTTGTCTATTGTGTAAGACAGTGCCACGCTTCCTTCCTCTGGCACTGTGTTTTGTTCTATTGAGCTATGTATGTACATTTGTAACTCTACCCCATATCTCAGTTAAATAGAGCACTAAGTTTGTTTTTCTTTAAATCTAGTTAAATGAGGTGGTCATTGAATTAAGATTAACAGCCATATGCTGTACTAATATGTTCCGTTTTAGTCCTCTCCTCCTTTCTCACCTGTATAGTGGATGGAGATTGCTGGGATATCCCTGTGTCTCATTCACCTAGAGGACATCTACCATAGCTAGACTAGTCCCTGTGACATGCTCTAATTCTGGGCTGTCCAAATGATGGCCTGTGTACCAAATTTGGCCCTTGCTGGCGACGGTTCCGGTATGAATGGTCGACCATGTTATGGTCGACAGTCATTAGGTCGACCACTATTGATCAACATTGACATGGTCGACATGGACACATGGTCGACACATGAAAAGGTCGACATGATTTTTTAAACTTTTTTTGGTGTCGTTTTTTGCGTAAAGTGACTGGGAACCCCAATTAGTGCACCGCGTTTGCTCGCCATGCTTCGGGCATGGTGCCTTCGCTCCGCTACCGCTTTGCTCAGCACAGATTACCGTTCCAATCGTAGTCCACGTGGATCGTAAAGTATGGAAAAGATCCCAAAAAGTAAAAAAACTCATGTCGACCTTTTCATGTGTCGAACTTTCATGTGTTGACCATGTGTCCATGTCGACCATGTCAATGTCGACCAATAGTGGTCGACCTAATGACTGTCGACCATAACATGATCGACCATGTGAACGGATACCGCTGGCGACATCCAGCTTTACCCAAATACAGGGTTGGCTGGTTTAAACAAAATGGTGTGGTGTTGTGTGTGTGTGGTTTTTTTTTTTTTTTGCATGGACCCGTGCTCGTTCATCGCTGGTGCCCCATCGCTTATGCATGCAGGCCAATATGGGCGAGATCGTCCATATTGGCCTGCACTGCTATGGAGCCGGGTTACGGGGGGTGTGAAGAAACTTCACTCCCCCCGTCACTGCACCCCCTCCCCGCCGCCGGGCCAGCTCGGCGGATCAATCAGTGTGTTGGGCCCATTACTTCTTTGACTTAACTGTTCAATTGAAGAATTGGGCATGGCACCAGGGCTTCCTGTAGTGTCTGACGACGCCTCTGGTTCCAAGTTAATGGTTAAGCAGCATTTTCAGGAGTATTGATTTAGTCCTAAACATTGCTTCCATTGTCTTTTATTGCACTGTATTGTCACTGGGACATACACTGTATTGTCACTGGGACATACACATTGCAATAGATGTGTGTTGGCTATGGTACAGATGGAACCTGCACTCGCTCTCTACTTCCAGTCTCCCAAGTGGTCATGGGATTACTGATTCCTCCACTGCTCCTGCATATGGCGAGGTTCATTGTGTCTGCTTTCTTCTCTCTGACCGACGTGTTAAACGCTCTCCTTTTTATTCCTCTGACTAGTATTGATAGGCTTTCCTAGTTGCTAAGTAATTATTTGTAACCACAAAGGAGCTGCTTTGTGTGAGTGATGATAATGTTATTTATTAACAAGGTGTAACTGGATCTGCCAGTCTGCATCAGCTTCACTTCTATTACTGATCACTTAAACACAGCCCCTGTGGAGGACATCTAATAAATAATTCAGTCGTCATAATACAATAGTTTTCATATTGGCAGCTTAGGTCCCGCGTGACGAGCGATTTCATCTTCATTCAGCAGGAGAACAGGTTATAGGGACAACAGAGAGTTTGTTACTGAATTTTATTATCACTTTGTGTTTCTGATGGCGTTCAGCCAGACACATAATCATAGGGTTTTATTCCCCGAGAAAATAACTTTTTCTTTTATGCCTGTTTGTGTTTATTGAGACGATAGCATGATTACTACTTTTTTTTGCCAGTGCTTAAAATATCTAGACTGTAATACTGTCCTGCTCATAATCCTTTCTATGGACACCAGTAACTAGGCTATACAAGGCCTTCACATATTGCAGTCACCTTTACCTTAGTGTTATGCGGGGAATGCATCTTAGCCGTGTTTCCCCGTTCTACAGATCTGATCCACCGATTGGCCAACATTGATGACTAGCGATCCATCGGGAAAAAAAGCATTTTAAAAATGCCTGATTTGCCTTTCATGATCATTTTTTAGTCCGAATGGATGAATCAAGGACTTCCAACAGGTTTGTTTTCCCCGGTCCCCCAACCCAGCCATCGACAAAATGGGGAGTTGCTAGATGTATGATGCCCATTAGCTGTACTGATATTTTGTTATCATCGGGGGTTTAGCATAGCGTTATTGGTATTTACTGCTCTGGTTAAGAGTATTGACAAATGAAGGAGGGAGGAAAGGTTAGCCAGTCCAGGGTTAGGAATCCATCAGACAATAAAGTTTTACATCAGAAGAAGCAAGAGGTCAGGTTTGGCTGAGATTAATCAAAATCAAGGGTTTAGGCATGGCCAGTATACAAATGATCAGAGGTACAAGCACCCAGGTAACTTTGGCCTAGAACGGTAAATGAGTAGATATTGATGAGTAGTTTGTGTCAGTTGGCATGAATTGGTCACGTTAATGAGCTTTGAGATGGGAGCGCCTGGTCAGAGCTGGTCTGCAGTGAGGCTTCTCACCACATACCTAACTGTACAGTTGGTTGCAAGTGACTCCGTGACATTGGGAAGACGGACCACCCCCAGTAGTGATGCTTACGTGGCTGCGCCCCCTTTTCGAGCATGCGTTGTGCTACCTGCCCCTACATCTCCGCACCCTGCCCTACCCTAATCCAGGGGGAACACTAGATGATATAACAGGAAGTGAAGAGTAGACCAGTGGGGAAATTGACCATAGCAACCAATGTGCTTTGATGTAGTATTTAGCAAGTACGTAGTACAAAATCATAGGTAGATTCTTACAGGTTCCTGCTCCAGGCAACTTGTCCACTCTTTTCACTGCGTGGATCATTAACCCATACAAGCTATGCTAGCTTTTCATTTACTGTACAATAACCTTAAAATGCTCCATACTTTGTCACAGTGTACTCTGTATGTTGTGCTGCCTACAGTATGCGCAACAAATTATTTAACACGTACCTGTTTGTGTAAGTATAGGATAGGTTAGGACTGCACAGTAGGTGCCTCATTAAGGTGGGTACACACTTAGCGATATAGTAAACTATATTTCTCTAACGTCCTAGTGGATGCTGGGGACTTTGAAAGGACCATGGGGAATAGCGGCTCCGCAGGAGACTGGGCACAAAAGTAAAAAGCTTTAGGACTACCTGGTGTGCACTGGCTCCTCCCCCTATGACCCTCCTCCAAGCCTCAGTTAGATTTTTGTGCCCGAACGAGACGGGTGCAGGCTAAGGAGCTCTCCTGAGCTGCTTAGTGTAAAAGTTTAAAGTAGGTTTTTTATTTTCAGTGAGACCTGCTGGCAACAGGCTCACTGCACCGAGGGACTAAGGATAGAAGAAGCGAACTCACCTGCGTGCAGAGTGGATTGGGCTTCTTAGGCTACTGGACATTAGCTCCAGAGGGACGATCACAGGCCCAGCCATGGATGGGTCCCAGAGCCGCGCCGCCGTCCCCCTTACAGAGCCAGAAGACGGAAGAGGTCCGGAAAATCGGCGCCAGAAGACGTCCTGTCTTCAATAAGGTAGCGCACAGCACTGCAGCTGTGCGCCATTGCTCTCAGCACACTTCACACTCCGGTCACTGAGGGTACAGGGCGCTGGGGGGGGGCGCCCTGAGACGCAATAAAAACACCTTTTTTGGCAAAAAATATATCACATATAGCTCCTGGACTATATGGATGTATTTAACCCCTGCCTATTTTTACATAAAAAAGCGGGAGAAAGGCCGCCGAAAAAGGGGCGGAGCCTATCTCCTCAGCACACTGGCGCCATTTTTTCCTCACAGCTCCGTTGGAGGAAGGCTCCCTGACTCTCCCCTGCAGTCCTGCACTACAGAAACAGGGTAAAACAAGAGAGGGGGGGCACTAAATTGGCAGATAAATATATACAGCAGCTATATTAGGGAAAAACACTTATATAAGGTTATCCCTGTATATATATATATAGCGCTCTGGTGTGTGCTGGCAAACTCTCCCTCTGTCTCCCCAAAGGGCTAGTGGGGTCCTGTCCTCTATCAGAGCATTCCCTGTGTGTGTGCTGTGTGTCGGTACGTTGTGTCGACATGTATGAGGAGGAAAATGGTGTGGAGGCGGAGCAATTGCCGGTGTTAGTGATGTCACCCCCTAGGGAGTCGACACCTGACTGGATGGTCTTATGGAAAGAATTACGTGATAGTGTCAGCACTTTACAAAAGACTGTTGACGACATGAGACAGCCGGCAAATCAGTTAATACCTGTACAGGCGTCTCAAACACCGTCAGGGGCTCTAAAGCGCCCGTTACCTCAGGTCGATACAGACACGGACACTGACTCCAGTGTCGACGGTGAGGAAACAAACGTATTTTCCAGTAGGGCCACACGTTACATGATCACGGCAATGAAGGAGGTTTTGAACATTTCTGATACTACAAGTACCACAAAAAAGGGTATTATGTGGGGTGTGAAAAAACTACCCGTAGTTTTTCCCGAATCAGATAAATTAAATGAGGTGTGTGATGAAGCGTGGGTTTCCCCCGATAAAAAACTGCTAATTTCTAAAAAGTTATTGGCATTATACCCTTTCCCGCCAGAGGTTAGGGCGCGTTGGGAAACACCCCCTAGCGTAGATAAGGCGCTCACACGCTTATCAAAACAAGTGGCGTTACCGTCCCCTGATACGGCCGCCCTCAAGGAACCAGCTGATAGGAAGCTGGAAAATATCCTTAAAAGTATATACACACATACTGGTATTATACTGCGACCAGCAATCGCCTCAGCCTGGATGTGCAGTGCTGGGGTGGCTTGGTCGGATTCCCTGACTGAAAATATTGATACCCTGGACAGGGACAATATATTACTGACTATAGAGCATTTAAAGGATGCATTTATATATATGATAGATGCACAGAGGGATATTTGCACTCTGGCATCAAGAGTAAGTGCGATGTCCATTTCTGCCAGAAGAGGATTATGGACGCGACAGTGGTCAGGGGATGCGGATTCCAAACGGCATATGGAAGTATTGCCGTATAAAGGGGAGGAGTTATTTGGGGTCGGTCTATCGGACCTGGTGGCCACGGCAACGGCTGGAAAATCCACCTTTTTACCCCAAGTCACCTCGCAGCAGAAAAAGATACCGTCTTTTCAGGCTCAGTCCTTTCGTCCCCATAAGGGCAAGCGGGCAAAAGGCCACTCATATCTGCCCCGGGGCAGAGGAAGGGGAAAAAGACTGCAGCTGACAGCCTCTTCCCACGAACAGAAGCCCTCCCCCGCTTCTGCCAAGTCCTCAGCATGACGCTGGGGCCGTACAAGCGGACTCAGGCACGGTGGGGGCCCGTCTCAAGAATTTCTGCGCGCAGTGGGCTCACTCGCAAGTGGACCCCTGGATCCTGCAGGTAGTATCTCAGGGGTACAAATTGGAATTCGAGACGTCTCCCCCTCGCCGGTTCCTGAAGTCTGCTTTACCAACGTCTCCCCCCGACAGGGAGGCGGCATTGGAAGCCATCCACAAGCTGTATTCCCAGCAGGTGATAATCAAGGTACCCCTCCTACAAAAGGGAAAGGGGTATTATTCCACGCTGTTTGTGGTACCGAAGCCGGACGGCTCGGTGAGACCCATTTTAAATCTGAAATCCTTGAACACTTACATAAAAAGGTTCAAGTTCAAGATGGAGTCACTCAGAGCAGTGATAGCGAACCTGGAAGAAGGGGACTATATGGTGTCTCTGGACATCAAGGATGCTTACCTCCATGTCCCAATTTGCTCTTCTCTCCAAGGGTACCTCAGGTTTGTGGTACAGAACTGTCACTATCAGTTTCAGACGCTGCCGTTTGGATTGTCCACGGCACCCCGGGTCTTTACCAAGGTAATGGCCGAAATGATGATGATTCTTCGAAGAAAAGGCGTCTTAATTATCCCTTACTTGGACGATCTCCTGATAAGGGCAAGGTCCAGAGAACAGTTAGAGGTCGGAGTAGCACTATCTCAAGTAGTACTACGACAGCACGGATGGATTCTAAATATTCCAAAATCGCAGCTGATTCCGACGACACGTCTGCTGTTCCTAGGGATGATTCTGGACACAGTACAGAAAAAGGTGTTTCTCCCGGAGGAGAAAGCCAATGAGTTATCCGACCTAGTCAGGAACCTCCTAAGACCAGGCCAAGTGTCAGTACATCAATGCACAAGGGTCCTGGGAAAGATGGTGGCTTCTTACGAAGCGATTCCATTCGGCAGATTCCACGCAAGAACTTTTCAGTGGGATCTGCTGGACAAATGGTCCGGATCGCATCTTCAAATGCATCAGCGGATAACCCTGTCTCCAAGGACGAGGGTGTCTCTCCTGTGGTGGTTACAGAGTGCTCATCTCCTAGAGGGCTGCAGATTCGGCATTCAGGATTGGGTCCTGGTGACCACGGATGCCAGCCTGAGAGGCTGGGGAGCAGTCACACAGGGAAGAAATTTCCAGGGCTTGTGGTCAAGCATGGAAACGTCACTTCACATAAATATCCTGGAACTAAGGGCCATTTACAATGCCCTAAGTCAGGCAAGACCTCTGCTTCAGGGTCAGCGGGTGTCGATCCAGTCGGACAACATCACGGCAGTCGCCCACGTAAACAGACAGGGCGGCACAAGAAGCAGGAGGGCAATGATGGAAGTGGCAAGGATTCTTCGCTAGGCGGAGAATCATGTGATAGCACTGTCAGCAGTGTTCATTCCGGGAGTGGACAACTGGGAAGCAGACTTCCTCAGCAGACACGATCTTCACCCGGGGGAGTGGGGACTTCACCCAGAAGTCTTCCACATGATTGTGAACCGTTGGGAAAAACCAAAGGTGGACATGATGGCGTCCCGCCTCAACAAAAAACTGGACAGATATTGCGCCAGGTCAAGGGACCCTCAGGCAATAGCTGTGGACGCTCTGGTAACACCGTGGGTGTACCAGTCAGTGTATGTGTTCCCTCCTCTTCCTCTCATACCAAAAGTACTGAGAATCATAAGAAGGAGAGGAGTAAAGACTATACTCGTGGCTCCTGATTGGCCAAGAAGGACTTGGTACCCGGAAATTCAAGAGATGCTCACGGAAGACCCGTGGCCTCTACCTCTAAGAAAGGATCTGCTCCAGCAGGGACCATGTCTGTTCCAAGACTTACCGCGGCTGCGTTTGACGGCATGGCGGTTGAACGCCGGATCCTGAAGGGAAAAGGCATTCCGGATGAAGTCATCCCTACCCTGATCAAAGCCAGGAAGGATGTAACCGTACAACATTATCACCGTATTTGGCGTAAATATGTTGCGTGGTGCGAGGCCAGGGAGGCCCCTACAGAGGAATTTCAACTGGGTCGTTTCCTGCATTTCCTGCAAACAGGACTGTCTATGGGCCTCAAATTAGGGTCCATTAAGGTTCAAATTTCGGCCCTGTCAATATTCTTCCAAAAAGAACTGGCTTCTGTTCCTGAAGTTCAGACATTTGTCAAGGGAGTACTGCATATACAGCCTCCTTTTGTGCCTCCAGTGGCACCTTGGGATCTCAATGTAGTTTTGGGATTCCTAAAATCACATTGGTTTGAACCACTCACCACTGTGGACTTAAAATATCTCACATGGAAAGTGGTAATGCTGTTAGCCCTGGCTTCAGCCAGGCGTGTCTCAGAATTGGCGGCTTTATCCTATAAAAGCCCTTACCTAAGTTTTCATACAGACAGGGCAGAATTGAGGACTCGTCCTCAATTTCTCCCTAAGGTGGTTTCAGCTTTTCGCTTAAACCAGCCTATTGTGGTGCCTGCGGCTACTAGGGACTTGGAGGATTCCAAGTTGCTGGACGTAGTCAGGGCCCTGAAAATATGTTTCCAGGACGGCTGGAGTCAGAAAATCTGATTCGCTGTTTATCCTGTATGCACCCAACAAGCTGGGTGCTCCTGCTTCTAAGCAGACGATTGCTCGTTGGATTTGTAGTACAATTCAGCTTGCACATTCTGTGGCAGGCCTGCCACAGCCAAAATCTGTAAAAGCCCATTCCACACGGAAAGTGGGCTCGTCTTGGGCGGCTGCCCGAGGGGTCTCGGCTTTACAACTTTGCCGAGCAGCTACTTGGTCAGGGGCAAACACGTTTGCTAAATTCTACAAATTTGATACCCTGGCTGAGGAGGACCTGGAGTTCTCTCATTCGGTGCTGCAGAGTCATCCGCACTCTCCCGCCCGTTTGGGAGCTTTGGTATAATCCCCATGGTCCTTTCGGAGTCCCCAGCATCCACTAGGACGTTAGAGAAAATAAGAATTTACTTACCGATAATTCTATTTCTCATAGTCCGTAGTGGATGCTGGGCGCCCATCCCAAGTGCGGATTGTCTGCAATACTTGTACATAGTTATTGTTACAAAAATCGGGTTATTGTTGTTGTGAGCCATCTATTCAGAGGCTCCTTCGTTTATCATACTGTTAACTGGGTTCAGATCACAGGTTGTACGGTGTGATTGGTGTGGCTGGTATGAGTCTTACCCGGGATTCAAAATCCTTCCTTATTGTGTACGCTCGTCCGGGCACAGTATCCTAACTGAGGCTTGGAGGAGGGTCATAGGGGGAGGAGCCAGTGCACACCAGGTAGTCCTAAAGCTTTTTACTTTTGTGCCCAGTCTCCTGCGGAGCCGCTATTCCCCATGGTCCTTTCGGAGTTCCCAGCATCCACTACGGACTATGAGAAATAGAATTATCGGTAAGTAAATTCTTATTTTCTCATTTTTCCCCTTCCTGAGCGGTATAGGTTACTATATCGGCCAGTGTGTATGCAGCTGACGACTATTGATGCGTGGGTCATTAACGACCCTCGGTTTCGCCCGTGCATGTAGCTCAATTTGGACTCCTGTCCAAAGCTACATGCTCCGGTCGGCCGCGGCATGACGTAACTGTGCGATATCACTAGTCATATCGCAGTGTGTGTATGCCCGCCGTCGGGCCACCCGAGACGGGAAACACTATGCGATGTCACCCACCGAGCACAGCGCCTACTGTGTACCCACCTTTTACTTTTAGTAGAGATGTCTGTCTGTAGCGAGTCTGCAGATACAGCGTTTAGGAATGTATTTTTGTCAGAACTTACTATGCGCTCTCATATTGCCATTTAGTATGAATGTCTTGCTGTTTTAGTATAGTTAATGGCATTATGGACAAGGATGTAGAGGAACAGATATTGGTTCTCTATAACCTTGTGTATATGTTGTATTTAGTTCCTAGTGGTAGATGCCCCTGACATTACTATAGAGGATTTCTATACACAATAACATCACAAATTGAACCAGGGGCTACGAGTGAGAATAAAACCTAAAAAGAAAGCTGGTTAGTGTGGAAGGTTTCTCTCAAAACAGTATTAATGGCAATATGGCAACCTGCGGGCTGTAATAAAGAGCTCCTAGCAGGTCACTGTCTGTCTGTGTATGTAATACGGTTATATCCACCAGTTAGTTCTGAGGCTTATAGTAGGACGATAGCAATATACAACGGTCTACATCAGTGGTATTGAACCCAGAGCTCCAGCTGTTGTGGAACTACACATCCCAACATGCCCTAATGGGAAAACTTTAGCAGGGCATGCTGGGATGTGTAGTACCACAGCATCTGGAGGATCGCATACCCCTTGTCTACATGGTATGAACTTAGACAGCATTACTGCATGTGTGCTCCAACGTATCTATTCCACGTGATTTAACTTTGCAGACTGACTTTATTTAACCACTTAACTGATTAATCCCCCCTCCCCCAAACCGCTCAGATATATACTTTTTTTTTATTTTTTATTAAAGTTTGAAAAGTATTTTTAATAATATTTTATAATATTTTCTTTTAAAAATATCTATTCAGAGTAGGTCCGTTCTGCAAAGGATCTATCTCCTCTTCCACACGAGGGGGCAAACAGCGGGCAGCGCGTCACATGTTATGCGTACACCTGGCTCCGGTCGCTTCACATGCGACAATGCCGGGCAAGTGGTAAAGTGTTCCCATTGACGTAGAATACTGTTCTAAAGAATGTTCCACACCCTGCAGTTCTTCAGCTTCTATTTGAGCTTTTCGAGGTTTCAGGTGGTAAGCGGATGGCGTCTGATGCTTTCAGCGAGACGTTCCAGGTGCTCTTCTTCAGGAAAACACCTTTCTTAGTATATTTCTCTAACGTCCTAGTGGATGCTGGGGACTCCGTCAGGACCATGGGGATTAGCGGCTCCGCAGGAGACAGGGCACAAAAATAAAGCTTTAGGATCAGGTGGTGTGCACTGGCTCCTCCCCCTATGACCCTCCTCCAAGCCTCAGTTAGGTTTTTGTGCCCGTCCGAGCAGGGTGCAATCTAGGTGGCTCTCCTAAAGAGCTGCTTAGAAAAAGTTTTTAGGTTTTTTATTTTCAGTGAGTCCTGCTGGCAACAGGCTCACTGCAACGAGGGACTTAGGGGAGAAGAAGTGAACTCACCTGCGTGCAGGATGGATTGGCTTCTTAGGCTACTGGACACCATTAGCTCCAGAGGGATCGAACACAGGCCCAGCCATGGAGTCCGGTCCCGGAGCCGCGCCGCCGACCCCCTTGCAGATGCCGAAAAGCGAAGAGGTCCAGAAACCGGCGGCAGAAGACTTTTCAGTCTTCATGAGGTAGCGCACAGCACTGCAGCTGTGCGCCATTGTTGTCACACACTTCACACCAGCGGTCACGGAGGGTGCAGGGCGCTGCAGGGGGCGCCCTGGGTAGCAATGAGAATACCTTGTTCTGGCTAAAAAATACATCACATATAGCCCTTGGGGCTATATGGATGTATTTAACCCCTGCCAGGTCTCACAAACTCCGGAGAAGAGCCCGCCGAAATAGGGGGCGGGGCCTATCTCCTCAGCACACAGCTCCATTTTCCTGCTCAGCTCCGCTGCGAGGAAGGCTCCCAGGACTCTCCCCTGCACTGCACTACAGAAACAGGGTAAAAAAGAGAGGGGGGGGGGGCACTTTTTTTGGCGTTTTTGATATATATTAAGCTGCTATAAGGGAGACAACACTTCTATAGGGTTGTTCCTATATATTTATAGCGCTTGGGTGTGTGCTGGCAAACTCTCCCTCTGTCTCCCCAAAGGGCTAGTGGGGTCCTGTCTTCGATAAGAGCATTCCCTGTGTGTCTGCTGTGTGTCGGTACGTGTGTGTCGACATGTATGAGGACGATGTTGGTGTGGAGGCGGAGCAATTGCCGGTAATGGTGATGTCACCCCCTAGGGAGTCGACACCGGAATGGATGGCTTTATTTATGGAATTACGTGATAATGTCAGTACATTACAAAAATCAGTTGACGACATGAGACGGCCGGGAAACCAGTTAGTACCTGTATAGGCGTCTCAGACACCGTCAGGGGCTGTAAAACGCCCTTTACCTCAGTCGGTCGACACAGACCCAGACACGGACACCGAATCTAGTGTCGACGGTGAAGAAACAAACGTATTTTCCAGTAGGGCCACACGTTATATGATCACGGCAATGAAGGAGGCTTTACATATCTCTGATACTGCATGTACCACAAAAAGGGGTATTATGTGGGGTCTGAAAAAACTACCTGTAGTTTTTCCTGAATCAGACGAATTGAATGAAGTGTGTGATGAAGCGTGGGTTAACCCCGATAGAAAACTGCTAATTTCAAAGAAGTTATTGGCATTATATCCTTGCCCGCCAGAGGTTAGGGCGCGCTGGGAAACACCCCCTAGGGTGGATAAGGCGCTCACACGCTTATCAAAACAAGTGGCGTTACCGTCTCCTGAAACGGCCGCCCTCAAGGATCCAGCAGATAGGAGGCTGGAAACTACCCTGAAAAGTATATACACTCATACTGGTGTTATACTGCGACCAGCCATCGCCTCTGCATGGATGTGCAGTGCTGGGGTGGTTTGGTCGGATTCCCTGACCGAAAATATTGATACCCTGGATAGGGATAGTATTTTACTGACTATAGAGCATTTAAAGGATGCATTTCTATATATGCGAGATGCACAGAGGGATATTTGCACTCTGGCATCGAGAGTAAGTGCGATGTCCATATCTGCCAGATGAAGTTTATGGACGCGACAATGGTCAGGTGATGCGGATTCCAAACGGCATATGGAAGTATTGCCGTATAAGGGGGAGGAATTATTTGGGGTCGGTCTATCGGATTTGGTGGCCACGGCAACAGCCGGGAAATCCACCTTTTTACCTCAGGTCCCCTCCCAACAGAAAAAGACACTGTCTTTTCAGCCGCAGTCCTTTCGTTCCTATAGGAACAAGCGGGCGAAGGGACAGTCATATTTGCCCCGAGGCAAAGGAAAGGGTAAGAGAGTGCACCAAGCAGCTTCTTCCCAGGAGCAGAAGCCCCCCCCGGCTTCTGCAAAGCCCTCAGCATGACGTTGGGGCTTTACAAGCGGACTCAGGGGCGGTGGGGGGTCGACTCAAGAATTTCAGCGCACAGTGGGCTCACTCACAGGTGGACCCCTGGATCCTGCAGATAATATCTCAGGGTTACAGGTTGGAATTCGAGAAGTCTCCCCCTCGCCGGTTCCTGAAGTCTGCTCTGCCAACGTCTCCCTCAGACAGGGCGACGGTATTGGAAGCCATTCACAAGCTGTATTCTCAGCAGGTGATAGTCAAGGTACCCCTCTTACAACAGGGAAAGGGGTATTATTCCACACTATTTGTGGTACCGAAGCCGGACGGCTCGGTAAGACCTATTCTAAATCTGAAATCTTTGAACCTGTACATACAAAAATTCAAGTTCAAGATGGAGTCACTCAGAGCAGTGATAGCGAATCTGGAAGAAGGGGACTTTATGGTGTCCCTGGACATCAAGGATGCTTACCTGCATGTCCCAATTTGCCCTTCACATCAAGGGTACCTCAGGTTCGTGGTGCAAAACTGTCATTATCAGTTTCAGACGCTGCCGTTTGGATTGTCCACGGCACCTCGGGTCTTTACCAAGGTAATGGCCGAAATGATGTTTCTTCTGCGAAGAAAAGGCGTATTAATTATCCCTTACTTGGACGATCTCCTGATAAGGGCAAGGTCCAGGGAACAGCTGGGGGACGTAGTAGCACTAACCCAAATAGTGCTGCAACAGCACGGGTGGATTCTGAATTTTCCAAAATCTCAATTGACCCCGACGACACGTCTGCTGTTCCTGGGAATGATTCTGGACACGGTTCAGAAAAAGGTGTTTCTTCCGGAGGAGAAAGCCAAGGAGTTATCCGAACTTGTCAGGAACGTCCTAAAACCAGGGAAAGTGTCTGTGCATCAATGCACAAGAGTCCTGGGAAAGATGGTGGCTTCTTACGAAGCGATTCCATTCGGCAGATTCCACGCACGAACTTTTCAGTGGGATCTGCTGGACAAATGGTCCGGATCACATCTGCAGATGCATCAGCGGATAACCTTATCGCCACGGACAAGGGTGTCTCTGCTGTGGTGGTTGCAGAGTGCTCATCTGTTAGAGGGCCGCAGATTCGGCATACAGGACTGGGTCCTGGTGACCACGGATGCCAGTCTGAGAGGCTGGGGAGCGGTCACACAGGGAAGAAACTTCCAGGGCGTATGGTCAAACCTGGAGATGTCTCTTCACATAAATATACTGGAGCTAAGAGCGATTTACAATGCTCTAAGCCTGGCAAAACCCCTGCTTCAGGGTCAGCCGGTGTTGATCCAGTCGGACAACATCACGGCAGTCGCCCACGTAAACAGACAGGGCGGCACAAGAAGCAGGAGAGCAATGGCAGAAGCTGCAAGGATTCTTCGCTGGGCGGAAGATCATGTGATAGCACTGTCAGCAGTGTTCATTCCGGGAGTGGACAACTGGGAAGCAGACTTCCTCGGCAGACACGATCTACACCCGGGAGAGTGGGGACTTCATCCAGAAGTCTTCCACATGATTGTGAACCGTTGGGAAAAACCAAAGGTGGACATGATGGCGTCTCGCCTCAACAAAAAACTGGACAGGTATTGCGCCAGGTCAAGAGACCCTCAGGCAATAGCTGTGGACGCTCTGGTAACGCCGTGGGTGTTCCAGTCAGTGTATGTGTTTCCTCCTCTGCCTCTCATACCAAAAGTACTGAGAATTATACAGCAAAGGGGAGTAAGAACGATACTCGTGGCTCCGGATTGGCCAAGACGAACTTGGTACCCGAACTTCAGGAGATGCTCACGGAAGATCCGTGGCCTCTACCTCTAAGACGGGACCTGCTTCAACAGGGACCGTGTCTATTCCAAGACTTACCGCTGCTGCGTTTGACGGCATGGCGGTTGAACGCCGAATTCTAAGGGAAAAAGGCATTCCGGAAGAGGTCATTCCTACACTGGTAAAAGCCAGGAAGGAGGTGACTGCACAACATTATCACCGCATTTGGAGAAAATATGTTGCGTGGTGTGAGGCCAGGAAGGCCCCCACGGAGGAATTTCAATTGGGTCGATTCCTACATTTCCTGCAAACAGGATTGTCTATGGGCCTCAAGTTGGGGTCCATTAAGGTTCAAATTTCGGCCCTGTCGATTTTCTTCCAGAAAGAATTGGCTTCAGTTCCTGAAGTCCAGACTTTTGTAAAAGGAGTACTACATATACAGCCCCCGGTTGTGCCCCCAGTGGCTCCGTGGGACCTTAATGTAGTTTTGGATTTTCTCAAATCCCATTGGTTTGAGCCACTCAAATCGGCGGATTTGAAATATCTTACATGGAAAGTAACCATGCTACTGGCCCTGGCTTCAGCCAGGAGAGTGTCAGAATTGGCGGCTTTATCGTATAAAAGCCCATATCTGATTTTCCATTCGGACAGGGCAGAACTGCGGACGCGTCCTCATTTTCTGCCTAAGGTGGTGTCAGCGTTTCACCTGAACCAGCCTATTGTGGTGCCTGCGGCTACTAGCGATTTGGAGGATTCCAAGTTGCTGGACGTTGTCAGGGCATTGAAAATATATATTTCAAGGACGGCTGGAGTCAGAAAATCTGACTCGCTGTTTATACTGTATGCACCCAACAAGCTGGGTGCTCCTGCTTCTAAGCAGACGATTGCTCGTTGGATTTGTAGCACAATTCAACTTGCACATTCTGTGGCAGGCCTGCCACAGCCTAAATCTGTCAAGGCCCATTCCACAAGGAAGGTGGGCTCATCCTGGGCGGCTGCCCGAGTGGTCTCGGCGTTACAACTCTGCCGAGCAGCTACGTGGTCGGGGGAGAACACGTTTGTAAAATTCTACAAATTTGATACCCTGGCTAAAGAGGACCTGGAGTTCTCTCATTCGGTGCTGCAGAGTCATCCGCACTCTCCCGCCCGTTTGGGAGCTTTGGTATAATCCCCATGGTCCTGACGGAGTCCCCAGCATCCACTAGGACGTTAGAGAAAATAAGATTTTACTTACCGATAAATCTATTTCTCGTAGTCCGTAGTGGATGCTGGGCGCCCATCCCAAGTGCGGATTGTCTGCAATACTTGTACATAGTTATTGTTACAAAAAAATCGGGTTGTTATTGTTGTGAGCCGTCTGTTCAGAGGCTCCTACGTTATCATACTGTTAACTGGGTTCAGATCACAAGTTGTACGGTGTGATTGGTGTGGCTGGTATGAGTCTTACCCGGGATTCAAAATCCTTCCTTATTGTGTACGCTCGTCCGGGCACAGTATCCTAACTGAGGCTTGGAGGAGGGTCATAGGGGAGGAGCCAGTGCACACCACCTGATCCTAAAGCTTTATTTTTGTGCCCTGTCTCCTGCGGAGCCGCTAATCCCCATGGTCCTGACGGAGTCCCCAGCATCCACTACGGACTACGAGAAATAGATTTATCGGTAAGTAAAATCTTATTTTTAGAAACACTCATGTACATAAAGTAACACCAGTGATGGTAATGGTCCTGAGATCCCCTCATGGGCCCCCATATAAAATATACTTACCCCTTGAAGCTTAAAGGTAATGTCCTGAAGTATTAATGGGAGGGACTCGTACAGTGATGTCTATAACCGTGTGTGTTTCCAGGTGAGCTTTTAAAGCCGGTAAGATACAGGTGGTCTTTCCTAGGCAGTACAGACGTGGGGTGTGAGCGTACACTTATGACTAAAATGGAGCAAATCACAATTTGTACCACTATGGTATACCAATCCTCTAATTTGCTATAATTGGTGCCAATGCAAAAATGAACAGTGCAAATAAGAATACCAATCCGTTATGTTTGTTACTTTGTATGTGTATGTGAATTTGACTTTAAATTCAGGAAAACGTTTTAACGTGCAGGAATCGCTACCTGTGGCCGAGCGTTTGATGCCATATTGCGCCAAAAAAGGATAGATGTATGAGGACACAATCTGTACAAGCATCCCTGTAATACACGTTCCCTGCTTTTCCGCAGGCCATTCTGTTTTACTTCTAGATCTTCAAAATCACCAAGTATCTTTTACCCATCCACTTATTTATCAGTTGGACTTTTTACTGCTCCCCACCCCCAGCTGCTGGCAGAGATTGTAATATCAATAAGCGCCTTATAGATGATAAAATGTTTTTTGCAGTTAAAACCCATCTGTTAAGGTATGTGTGTTGTGTGTACATTATTGCTATTATCATTACAGGTTTTGATGACAATCACAGTGTTGCCGGTCATTATAATGACACCATGGGGGTAAATTCAATTGTTGGTCTCCCCGGCCGCCACTAAATGGCACCCAACGGAGCAATTCAATTGTTTGTCCGGTTGGTAGTGGATACAGCTGGGGATACACGTGCAGCTCTCAGCCTCCTGAGGTGTGAGCTGAAATGTGCGTAAACTCTCTGGTTTGGGAGCTCAAACGGAAGTTTGTGTGCCCTAACCTGTACTTTAGATGGGTTTAGCCGCTTACTTGAGGAAAGGTTGATAAGAGAAGTAGCACTTATTTATCTTAATGCCGTAGCTGCACATTAGTCTTATATAATGTTTCCTCTTTTTTTTTTTCATTCCAGACGTCCCAACCTCAGAGCAGCCTGAACTGTTCCTCAAGAAGCTTCAGCAGTGCTGTGTCATTTTTGATTTTATGGATACACTGTCTGATCTTAAAATGAAAGAATACAAGCGCTCTACTCTGAATGAGTTGGTAGACTACATCACGATAAGCAGAGGCTGCCTCACAGAACAGACCTACCCTGAAGTAGTAAGAATGGTGAGTTCCCCATGGCGGATTCTGCTGATTGGCATAGTGTGCGCTTCCCTCTTGTCCATGCAGCCTTGCTTTTCTTGGACTTGCTGGAAAATGTAAAGAGCTCAGGAAAATCCCCATACCCAGAAGTTCAACTACAGTTTAGATTTCAGTGCTGCAGACTTCTTATTAGGTGTGCGGATTTCCTACAAAAGTCTCAACCGCTGCAGTGTTCCAATGTGTCATTGATAACTGTGTTAATGAACACACAGTTTATCCCTCCGATTCACCTTTGTAGGCCTTGATCCATTGATCTAGATGTTGGAAGGGAAGGAACATTCCCTTAAGAATCTTCTGCCTGTGTGTTTCCAACCTATATATAAGTCCTCATATATTTTGTTAATGAAATATTTAAATAGTGTTTTAAAGTGTGATGTGACCCCATTATATTAGGATATAAGCAGAAGCCCAGGTTTAGTCTCTTTTATGCTATTCGTTATTGCACTGTTGTGTATTGCAGGGCCTGAGAAATTTTCCTAAAATCTAGGAGCCAGGATGAAAGTGTAGGAGCCAGACCATCGTTCCTACCCGAAGCGATATTACTGAGCAGTACCCCCACCCCCCCTCACACCCACGGACTATCCAACCCCCACACATCTAAGGGTACCCCCAAGCAAACTAGCCCTCCATGACAAACAGCAGCCCCCTCCCTGGGTCAGCCAACCCCCATGGCCACACAACTATCCCCTCCGCAGTCACCCACCCCATGGCCACATCACTGCTCCCTTGAAAGCCGCAATCCCCGACCACACACCACTCTTACCGTATTCAGTATTTTGGAGACAGCAGTCAGCGCAGGCTGGGACAGATACTCAGCACATGTACATGAAATGGCTGCCGCAATACAGGCACATTCACGATTCTCTGCTGGGGCTGACAAGGACTTGCTCAAACACCCCACCACCACCACCACCAAGAGCCAGAAGCCTGTGTTTAGGTGTCTTTGTACAACTTTTGGTGGTGATTTCAGACATTTTTATCTGTATTGCTACAGACTAATATTCGTTTCTCTGTCAGCAAGGTTGGTGGGACAATGGACCATGGGATTGCAATGCAGGATGGGCTGAAATTTGGCACTTAAACTACTGTAACTATAATTCTAAGACCCTCCCCCCGCAACACCAGCATGCCAGTTTCTTTTAGGCGCCTCAGGAGATAGGGCACGATTTAGAGGGCTGTCACTGTAGATCTTTTTCTTTCATTCGTAACTTTTCACTTACACCAGGGAATTGTCTTTCTGGTTTTTCCTCCTTCGTCCCCACTTCCCGGGACCTGAATAATCTGGCTCTGCCAGACGTAGTTTGAGCTCTGTGGATTTACTTGGACAAGACTTCTACTGTATGGCATACAGATTCTTTGCTTGTACTTTATGACGCAGCTACCTGGTCCTCTGTCCACACGTTGACTCATTTTTATCTGCTTCAGGTGATGCCACTGTGGGCGTGCAGTTCCCCTAGTCAGGCAGCCTGAGCAATCCCTGTCCTGGGGGCAGCTGTTAAACCCTTATGGCCCAGTGTCCCACCAGCCTTGCGGAAAGAGAAAAGAGTTTTTTTGGTTACTTACCATGGAATCCTTTTCTCTGAAGCAGGCTGTAGTACAGGCATTCCCAACCACGGTCCTCAAGGCACACCAACAGTGCAGGTTTTCGTGATATCCAGGCTGCAGCACAGGTGACTTAATTAGTAGCTCAGTTATTTTGATTTAACCATCTGTGCTACAGTCTGGATATCACTAAAACCTGCACTGTTGGTGTGCCTTGAGGAACGTGGTTGGGAATGCCTGCTGTAGTACAATGTGTTCCATCCCTCCAGTGCAGGTTCCTGACTGTCATATTTAAAATGACAGTAGTTTGAATGCCAAACTCCAGCCCATCTATCAATCCCATGGTCCGGTGTCCCACAGCCTGCTTCAGAGAAAAGGATTCAACAGTAAAGCAGGGTACACACAGGGCAGATGTGAGCTGAGCGGTCTAGCACAGACCGCTCGGCACACATCTCTCCTCCCGCTCAGGGGGGAGGACCGCTCATTTCACCCAGCGGTGAAATGAGCGATCCCACTAGATTTGGCATGCGTGCCAAATCTAAAGCCGGCGATAGCGACGCGCGGTGCCACGCATCACTGTCGCCGGCACCCTACACACGGAGAGATCTGTGCTGAAATTCAAAGCAATCTAGTCAGTGCTTAGAATTTCAGCACGGATCACTCTGTGTGTACCCCCTTAAGTGACCAAAAATCCTCTTTGCAAATTAAGCTGAAAGTTGTAAAAAAAAAGTCTGTCATGGCAAGTCTGACGGCGCATTTAGGGCCTAATTTAAGGTTGATTGCAAAACAACATTTTCCTCTAATGGGCAAAACCATGTGCACTGCAGGTGGGGCAGATATATAGTGCATCTGGAAAGTATTCACAGCATTTCACTTTTTTTCCACATTTTGTTATGTTACAGCCTTATTCCAAAATGGAATAAATGAAAAAAAATTTCCTCAAAATTCTACGCACAATATCCCATAATGGCAACGTGAAAAAGTTTTTTTTTTTTTCTTTAGATTTTTGCAAATGTATGAAAAATAAAAAATTAAGAAATCACATGTACATAAGTATACGGTGCCACCTCTCTAATACAAGGCTTTACAAATTTTTATAAAATCTAGTAGCCAGACCACCATCCCCTCCCCCACCCGAAGCCACATCACTGAGCAGTGTTCCGTTTCCCCCAACCCCCACACAACTAAAGGGGTACCCCCAGGCAAACCAGCCCTCCTTGGCCACATTGTGATGCAGTTGCCCCCCAGGCAAACAACAACCACCCCACCCCCGCTTTTTTTTTTTTTTTTTTTTAATAGCCGCAATTTGCCTTACTTTCCCTTTCTCTTTTGTTTTCATCAGAAAAAACAAAGAATAACTATATTTTTAGCTTTACTTCAAGAGATGAGTGACCGTTCCCAAATGTTTGCCTCATGCAGCTTTCGGTAATTGTCTTACTCACTCTGTTCACAGCTATTCATTTAGCGAGATGCAAATTTTGCTCATCTCTAAAGGAATGAAAGTAATTCATAAGTTTCAATTGTGTTTATTTATGCTTTGTGCTAACATTCCTGTATCTGCTTGAAACTGTTTCTATTGTTGCTCATTGAGTGCTGCTTTTTGCATTTTTACAGTGGGATCCGGAGAACTTAAATCTCTTTATGTGCACGTTGCCTTGCAATTAAACTGAGTTTTAATCCTTTAAATGTAAAATGTTGGAGGCAATTTGTAAATGTTGGGAAACAAAGCTGCCCTTTAATTTAAGGAAGTGACTATTTCTGCAGATACTCATTTGTAGCGGTTTTTGCATAGCCTGCACTTTGATTCCCGGGAGATCTGATGGATCTTTCCAGCTTTTCATTGTAAATGAATAAAAGAATGGACGTGGGTCCCACTATATACTGCCTTCTGGTTTTACCTAGAAAGAGTCTTGTGTGTGGAGCTTATAATATAGATGACTGCGCCATGTGCTGTACTTTCTCTTCTTATATTTGTATCCCTAAACTAAGCAGTTTTCAGTTGTCTCTCTTCCTGTTTACGTCACTGCTATGTACAAAATTTTTCCTTTAATCACTGACCAAGTGGGACTATTTACCAAGTGGTCCATTTACTAAGCCGTGGATGGAGATAAAGTACCAGCCAATCAGCTCCTAACTGTCAAGTCACAGGCTGGGTTTGAAAAATGACAGTTAGGGTCTGATTGGCTGGTATCTCCATCCAAGACTTGGTAAATAGCCCCGTTAAACTGCTTTTATTGCTTGTCTCATCAAAGTTTAGGGCACACTAGATGTGCCAAGTTGTCTTTTATCTGCAGCCAGAATTCTATGGGGGGGGGGGGGGGGTGTAATTGTTTCTCCAGGGGCTATCCTATTTTTCTGAAAAGTTGACGCGAGCCGCGGTTTATCAGGGATTTTATTTCACCTGCCTCATGCAGGTGGAACTAAATCCCTGCTAAATTCTAGGTTCTTGGGGACGTGAAAACACACAGGTTTCACTGAACCTTTATGTTTTCGCAAGAAAAAGGATTTACGGTCGACCAAGCAAGATGGCCTGTAATCAAATATCATTAAAGAATCACGGAAAACTTCCGTTTTACCGCACTCAATGATTTTTCACCGATAATTGGATACCCCCTATGTTTTTAAAGTAAAATTAAATATTTATCATCTGCACCTTGGCTATCGCAGTCGCAGCACGCCGCACACCCATAACCCTGCCTGGAGGTGACATCGGGAAGGGGGGGGGGGGTTTGGGGTACACACCGACGGCCCCGCTTTCAAGGTGCGGCAGACCATTGGTGCAGCGTACGGGACCCTCCCTGGGGGGTCCCGCTAAGATCCCCCCTGTGTAAACTGGCACAAAAATGCAGAACTGAATGCTTGTGTGAGGTTTTAGACTGTTTGGACACTTTGCCAGTATAAATAATATGCTTAGCTCTGGCGCCATTGGGGGGTGGAGCTTCCTCAGAGCTGGTGTTTTTGGCGCCTTCCTCTGCTTACAGAAGCAATCAGCAGCACACACTCAGCGCTTCCTGCCTCACAGAAACGCTGGAAACTGGTACAGAGTGTAGCAAAAGGGGGAGAGCCGCTTGTGTACACTGTCCTGTGTCTAATTAGGACTGTATTTGGTAGTGTTTACTGTGAATTACAGAGCTGACACCTTACTGGGTGTGCTGAGGTCCTCTCTCCTCCGTGTCTCCTCTCACATACAGTAGGGCAGGCTTGCATTATTACAGTCTGTGTGTATGTGTATATTGTTGTGTTTACTGTGAAATATGGGTAAGCACAAACTGTGCAGTATCTGTCATACCAGATTCTCTCCATTATCTAATGACTCTGTCTCCTGTGAGCAATGTAGTCAATTGTCCCAACTTAGTGAAAAGGTTGGGGTAGAGGGTACAGAGCCCCACTGGTTATGGTCTCTTAAAACCATGATGTCTGATATGTCATCTCAACACACTGCAAATGTGCAGAAAACTCACTTACTGCAACAAGCTGTGGCATATTTAGCTGCTGGGGCTGATGCACAGCCCCCCCCCCCTCTCTCATGCAGGTCCCCAGAAGCGTGGTTTACCTGCACTGCTGTCTGATATAGATGTTGATATACCGGATGATGGGGATGACCCGGATCCTGTTAGTGGGGATACTGATTCTGCCCAGGGTATTGACCTCATTTTGGCTATAAGGGTGGTGTTAAAGATCCCCCTAGAGGAAGCTGCTTCACAGCAGTCGTTTTTCTTTGTGCAAAATAAGCCCAATTTCACGTTCCCTGATTCTACAGAGTTAGATGACTTATTCAAACAGGCCTGGAAAAATCCAAACAAAAAATTCCAAGTGTCCAAAAATTTTTTGCGCACTTTCCCATTTCCTCCTGAAGGTAGAACATTTTGGGAGGAACCCCCTGGGGTGGATGTCTGTCTCTCGCCTGTCTAAGAAGGCAGTGCTACCTACCCCGGGCTCCTTTTCCATGAAGGACCCTGGGAATCGGAAGATAGAAACTACCCTAAAGTCTATATACACTGCGGCCGGCCTTTCACAAAGACCGGTTATTGTGGGTTGCTGGATGACCCATGCTATTAATTTTTGCGCCATTCAAATTCAGGGGGGCGCCTCGGGTGATATGCCCTTAGTTACTATGATCACCCTATTGAAGCACATTCAGAACACTACGCGGGTCCTCTGTGATTCCCTCAAGGAGATGGGGAATATTAATGCTAGGACGTCATCCATGGCGGTATCGGCATGCAGAGCCTTGTGGTTGCGTCAGTGGATTGCGGACGCAGAATCCAAACGTAGTGTGAAATCTCTCCCTCTTTAATGGGGAATGGCTTTTTGGGGTTGATTTGGATACCTGGATTTCCAAGGTTACGGCTGGAAAATCCACGTTTATCCCCTCTGGGGCCCCGCCGGCAAAAAGCGCTCATCCGGGGCCGTCTGTCCAGTCCTTTCGGTAGCACAGATTTTGCTCGAAGGCCAGAGGTGCCTCCAATGCAGTCAGAGGCACCAGAGGTAAGTCCATAAAACCTGCAAGCACCAGTTCTAAGGAACAGTCCACCGGTTCTGCTTCCACTAAGGCCTCCGCATCCCGAGGAGATCTTGAGGTGGGAGCTCGACTGCGTCACTTCAGCTGTGTCAGAGAGCTCGTTTCTAAAGGCTACACGCTGGAGTTCGACAGTACTCCCCCCAGCGATATTTCAAATCAAGCTTACCAGCTTTGGAGGATATGCAAGTTACGTTGCAACTGGCCATCCAAAAGTTGGTCCAGTCCCACGTCATTGTTCCAGCACCACAGCTGTAACACGGCAAGGGGTTTTACTCAAACCTATTCGTGGTACCGAAACCGGACGGTTCGGTAAGGCCCATTTTGAATCTGAAGTCTTTGAATCCATATTTGAGGGTGTTCAACTTCAAAATGAAATCCCTGCGAGCAGTGATTGCGGGTCTGGAAGACCGTGAATTTATGATCTCCTTGGATATCAAGGCCGCCTACCTCCATATTACGATTTGGCCACCTCATCAGTCGTATCTACGATTTGCCCTGCTGGACGATCACTTCCAGTTCCAGGCCCTACCCTTCGGTCTATCTACAGCCCCGAGGGTATTCATAAAGATGATGGCAGAGATGATGTAACAGCTCCGGGTTCAGGGGGTCAATGTGGTCCCTTATCTGGACGATCTTCTGATAAAGCCAAGATAAAGAGGAATTTTGTTGTTCCACATCGACCACACCATCCATCTTCTGTCGGATCACGGGTGAATCCTCAACTTACAGAAGTCCCACCTGGAGCCTACTCAGAGGCTCCTGTTCCTGGGGATGTTGCTGGATACTGTGGCCCAGAAGGTGTTTCTACCAGTGGAAAAAGTGAAAACACTTCAGGAAATGGTCCGCATGGTGCTCCAACCTTCTCGAGGGTCTATCCATCTTTGCATAAGATTGTTGGGAAAGATGGTCGCCTCCTACGAGGCGATCCAATATGGGAGGTTCCATGCCAGGACGTTTCAGTTGGATCTCCTGAGCAAGTGGTCCGGATCACATCTGCAGATGCATCGGGTGATTCGGTTGTCACCTCGGGCCAGGATTTCCTTCCTGTGGTGGCTACAGTCCTCCAATCTCCTGGAGGGCAGGAGTTTCGGAATTCAGGATTGGACCCTCCTCACGACGGATGCGAGTCTGAGAGGATGGGGAGCTGTCACCCAAGGGGCGCAGTTCCAGGGCAGGTGGTCAGCCCACGAAAGCCTCCTTCCAATCAACATTCTGGAACTTCTGGCGATCTACAATGCTCTGCCTCAGGCCTTTCCTCTGCTCAAGGATCTCGCAATCCAGGTGCAGTCGGACAATGCCACGGCAGTGGCGTACATCAATCGGCAAGGAGGGGCAAGAAGCAGAGCCTGTATGCAAGAGGTGTCAAAGATACTTCTCTGGGCGGAAAGAAATGCAAGAGCCATATCAGCAATCTTCATTCCGGGGGTGGACAACTGGGAGGCGGACTTCCTGAGTCGTCACGATCTCCACCCGTGGGAGTGGGGGCTCTGTCATCTGGTGTTCCAGCAGATCATCGACTGGTTTGGTTGCCCACAAATAGACATGATGGCTTCTTGTCTTAACAAGAAACTTCCCTGGTATTGCTACTGGACTAGGGACCCTCAGGTGATGACAGTGGACGCACTGTCGTCGCCTTGTCCGTACCAGCTGGTTTATCTCTTTCCTCCGATCCCATTGCTCCCACGAGTGCTGAAGCGAATCAGGAATCAAGGTGTCCAGGCAGTTCTACTTGCCCCGGATTGGCCTTGGAGGGCATAGTACGCTGATCTTCTGAACATGTCCGTCCAAGATCTCTGGCCTCTACCACTAAGAAGAGATATTCTTCAACAAGCACTGTTCTTCTACCTGGACTTACGGCGTCTTCGTTTGACGGCATGGAGGTTGAGCGGAACATCCTAGCTCTCAAAGGCATTTCCGATAAGGTTGTTGCAACTATGGTTCAGGCCAAGAAACCTGTGACGTCAAAACATTATCATCATATCTGGAGGCGATATGTCTCTCGGTGCGAGGAATGCATGTATCCGCCTGCTGAATTTCTCTTGACGTTTCCTGCAGGCTGGTGTGGATAAGGGCTTACGTCTGGGTTCTATTAAGGTCCAGATTTCAGTCCTCTCCATTTTCTTCCATAAGAAATTAGCAGCATTGCCAAAAGTTCAGACCTTCTTGCAAGGTGTACTCCACATACAACCACCTTTTGTGCCACCTACGGCACCCTGGGATTTGGATGTGGTGTTGAACTTTCTACAGTCCTCCTGGTTTGAACCTCTGATGACGGTAGAAGACAAGTACCTCACGTGGAAGACAGTGATGTTACTGGCCCTGGCTTCTGCTCGACATGTCTCGAAATTGGGGGCCTTATCGTGTAAAAGTCCCTACTTGGTCTTTTATGAGGACAGGGCGGAGCTCTGGACTAGACAGCAGTTCCTGCTGAAGGTTGTCTCTGCGTTCCACTTGAATCAACCTATTGTGGTCCTGTCCAGTTCTGACGCTTCTGCTCCTCAGGAGACTTTGGATGTTGTGGGTGCTTTGAAGATCTATGTCAGGCGCACAGCTCAGGTCAGAAAGACGGATTCTTTGTTCGTGCTCTGATGCGCAGAAAAAGGATTGTCCTGCTTCAAAGCAGTCTATTGCTTGTTGGAATAGACTTACTATACAACAGGTCTATGTGTCGGCAGCCTTACCTGTTCCTAAGTCTCTAAAGGCCCACTCTACAAGATCAGTGGGCTCTTCCTGGGCGGCTGCCCGTGGAGTCTCGGCCCTGCAACTAACACTTTTGTGAAATTCTACAAGTTTGATACCCTGGCCAAAGAGGGTACCCAGTTTGGGCAGGCGGTGTTGCAGCAGTCTCCGCACGTTCCCGCCCATTCAGGATGCTTTGGGACGTCCCCATCGTACTAGTTCTCCCCATTATCCCTTGTGGATGCTAGAGAAAATAAGATTTTAATTCCTACCGGTAAATCCTTTTCTCGTAGTCCATAAGGGATATTGGGCACCCGCCACAGTGCGTTGACTTTTCTGAAGGTTCTTTTTCTGTAGTTACCTGTTCAGCTATTACTGTTTTTTGTTACCAGCCGTTGCTGTTTGTTGTATGGTTGTGGTGTGCTGGTGTGTATATCTCACCACCTTCTGTTATCTTGTTCCTTCTTACATATATGTCCTTTCTCCTTCGGGCACGTTTTTACCTATAACTGCCTGTGGGAGGGGGCATAGAGGGGTGGAGCCAGCACACCCAGTTGAAGAAATTTAAAGTGCACTGGCTCCTTTGGGCCCCGTCTATACCCCATCGTGCTAGTTCTCCCCAATATCCCTTATGGACTACGAGAAAAGGATTTACCGGTAGCTATTAAAATCCTATTTTTTTTTTTTTATATTTCTGGACTAATAAACAGAATGTAGCATTTAATTTCCTTGTATTAAACTCTTGTTATCTTGTATATTTTAAGCTTATGAGCAGGGCCCTCTTACCTCTTTCGGTCAGTCCCAGTCTTGTTTCTTTATGGTGCATGTTCTTGATTGTTAAGCATAATGGCATATGTGTTATTGCATTATAACTGCTCTCCTAAAGGTTTTACCATATTCACAGGACTCTTCTAGTGTCTGACTCCTGCAGCTGAATCTGCCTGATGCAGTGACCGTTCCCCTCTGAACTCTATTGGCCTAATTCAGACCTGATCGCTAGGGTGCATTTTTTGCATCCCTGCGATCAGGTAGTCGCCGCATACAGGGGAGGGGGAATTAGCTGTGCAGGTGTGCGATCGCATATGCAGAGAGCTGCACAAACAAAAGTTTGTGCAGTCTCGGCACAGCCCAGGACTTACTCAGCCGCTGCGATGATTGGGGTCGGAGCTGACGTCAGATACCCTCCTTCCAAGCGGCAGGATCCTCCTGCGTTGTTCCGAACACTCCTCTAAAACGGTCAGTTGCTACCCACAAATGCGCTCTTCCTATCAGTCACCTTGCAATCACCCGTGCGATCGCTTTGTTCGCACCATCCCGTTGCTGCAAGACTAGCTCTGTCGCTACACACAGTACAGACCCAATCGCCCGTTGTGCAAAAACGCACAGCAGTGATTGGGTCTGAATTAGGCCCTATATTACTGTCCTTCTCACTGGTGTAATGGTCCGACGTGGGGCAGTGGGACAACAATGATTGTGATTAGCGTACAGCCTGGACTGGCTAGCATGCCAACCACTAAGATTAACCTACTAAACAGCCTGATTTTCATGCTCATAGCCCAAGTTGCAGATGGGAATATATTCTGTGATTAGAAAGTCAAAAAATCCTTTCCCCACAGTCCCAACCTTATAACAGATCTGCTCACTTGGAATGGTTTCCTGTTTAGAACTTGTTTGTAAATGTTCTTTATTACTTCTTTTACATAGAGCAATTAGTATGTTTGCGTTAGTAATCGTTTGTGTTTGAGTGACTGTGTGCGGTAAATCTATTTGCTTTAATCATAAGACTTTACATTGTGCCATTGCAGTGGTTTCTCCTAAGGAATTATGTGCATTTCTTTAATAAAGTAGATAACCAGTTCACTAGGTCTTGGCTTTTCCTTTCCTTTTAACTCTTGATGAGTTTTTCATCCTGTACTTTAAAGGAGGAAGCAGAGTGTGTTTACAATTAAAATGTGACTTCCTCCTCATCTATTGCTGTCGTCTAAATTAAGTTGAATTATATATGTATGTACCGTATTTGCCGGCGTATAAGACGACTGGGCGTATAAGACGACCCCCAACATTTCCACTCAAAATATAGAGTTTGTTATATACTCGCCGTATAAGACTACCCCCTTCCACACACCAAATAAAACGTAAAAGAACATCAGATTTGTGACATACTGTATATTATGACCTGATAAGAGATTTGGATAGGGAGTATTTATCAAGGTATGCATAAGAAGGGGGGAGGGGGCAAGGAGAAAGTTGTAAAATGTATAAAAGTATACCCCTGTGTGCATTTAGTGTTACCGGTTTCACATGAATGCCATTAGTATTAGTATTAGTGCCATTACAGTACCTGTCATTGTCACCATTGTACGGCCACAACGCGACTGCAGCGCCTCCGGCCAGTCCCTGCATCTCCCTGTAATTAGCACTAGTGACCCGCCGCGGCCGCACTGGATATCGCGCGATACTGGATGGTGAGTAGAATGAGGTGGGCGGGCATCGGGAGGCCACTATGGGCACCGGGCGAGTATCGGAAGGCCACTATGGCAGCTATGTCTATCCCAACTGAAGTGCACCCGGTGTATAAGACGACCCCCCCACTTGGAGGCATGTTTTTCAGGGCAAAAAAGTAGTCTTATACGCCAGCAAATACTGTATGTATGTATGTATGTGTGTGTGTGTGTGTATGTATGTGTATATGTGTGTGTATGTATGTATATATATATATATATATATATATATATATATATGCGTGTGTGTGTATATGTGTAATAAATATATATACAGGTTGAGTATCCCATATCCAAATATTCCGAAATACGGAGTATTCCGAAATACGGACTTTTTTGAGTGAGAGTGAAATAGTGAAACATTTGTTTTTTGAAAGCTCAATGTACACAAACTTTGTTTAATACACAGTTATTAAAAATATTGTATTAAATGACCTTCAGGCTGTGTATATAAGGTGTATATGAAACATAAATGAATTGTGTGAATGTAGACACACTTTGTTTAATGCACAAAGTTATAAAAAATATTGGCTAAAATGACCTTCAGGCTGTGTGTATAAGATGTATACTTTAATGCACAAAGTTATTAAAAATATTGGCTAAAATTACCTTCAGGCTGTGTGTATAAGGTGTATATGTAACATAAATGCATTCAGCGCTTAGATTTAGGTCCCATCACCATGATATCTCATTATGGTATGCAATTATTCCAAAATACGGAAAAATCCCATATCCAAAATACCTCTGGTCCCAAGCATTTTGGATAAGGGAGACTCAACCTGTATGTTATGTTTATGTGTTGGAAAACAGTTGTAGTAAGGGGAGCGCTCAATATCCATAATTGATTGTGCTCGTATAGTCCTTTTATGAGCTTCTTTCAGGACGGAGATCAGAAAGAATTTTAATTCCAAAAGTATGGCTGATGGTTCTGGAATAGACCCTCATACCAAGAGTCACCAACACGATAACACTCGTTAATTCCAATGCTTTTCAGATGATTTATTACAATTTTTCCAATTTAAAAATCAAACTCTTACATTATATCAGTCTCGACATTCGTGGGCCAGATGGTACACGTAGGACTTGCTGTCCACCCCAGCTGGGGAGGAGCTCCTTGGACAGCTTGTCCACCCGCCAGTGTCAAGACAAAAATCGTCCTATTGATTTTCGGGAATGTGACCCCCGTGGATGATAATTACTAAAATCTAGCCAATGCAGAAGGAGAGGGGACTGCTGCAGCCCTGCTACTACCAATTACATGGCGCTGCTCGGCTGCAGTCCCTGCCCCCCCCATCCTCCTTCTCCCCTGCCCAGGAATGGATCTGCCAGCACGAGGAGCCTGACTGCCAGCGGGGAGAGATGGTAAGTATCTCTCTCTCTATTCTGTCTGCCGTAATGTGTAAAAAGGGGACGCTGTCTGCCGTAATGTGTAAAAAGGGACGCTGTCTGCCGTAATGTGTAAAAAGGGGACGCTGTCTGCCGTAATGTGTAAAAAGGGACGCTGTCTGCCGTAATGTGTAAAAAGGGGACGCTGTCTGCCGTAATGTGTAAAAGGAGCTCTACCTGGTGTAGTGGCGCTACTGTGCAGCGCAATTTGAATAATGGAGACTACTGTGCACCTTAGTATGAATTGGTATTATTTTGTGGCCACGCCCCTATATACTTTTAGCACGCCTGCGGTGCGCACTGCCGCTATCTTGCATAGGGGGAAGCGCGGGGGTCAATGCCGTTTCTTGCACACAGCACTAAAATGCCTAGTTACGGCACTGGGACAATTGCATTTATATAACAGAGAAACTGAATAATAGCCAAGAGAGGAAAGTAACAAACTGTTATTTGATGGTAACTGCATATAATATTCTGTTGATGGATAAAAGCTACAGATGTCGTTTATATAAGAACCGTAATGTTTTGCCATTTACAATATAAGAACTGTAGTATAGGAGTAAGATAACCGGCTTTAGACACATGATGATAAACTTTTAGAGGATCATTAGTTCTAGAAACTGTGAGGAAGAGCTAAACTTCTTCTGACTTTGCTGTTGACTTCTAATGACAGCCTAGCCAAACGAGCATTTACTTTGTTTCAAGTAAAAGAGATACATATAAAGTCAGTTGATTTTGGGAACGCGGTGTCAACCAGTGTGGAATGTAGCGAAAAAGCTGTCAGAAGGAGGTAAGAGCAGCCAGGTAAGGGATACATGAACGGACTACAAACCGTAAATAAATGGCCGCTCTTTAAACTGTTATATCAGCCTATCGCACAACGCCTGAGCCTACCCTAGGAGGAGAGGACAGTAGTCTTTAAAGAGCCCATGAGTTAGGAGCATAAAGTTATATGATTATCGTCACTTCATATTCCTAAACTGCAGTTGCCCAGGAGCTGTCTGAGGATTATAGAGAGAGGGAGAGGATCTGGAATTCAGGAAACTATAAACATTATTATTGCTATACAAAAAAAACAAGGAACTACCGCAGTGAGAGAGTTAATAATATTGCTCCAGTGGAACTCCATTTATTCACTACCTACATAATATGGTGTGTAAAGGGCCCGACTGCATATTATTTACTAAGAGTACCCGGGTCACTCCTTGTTATTATATCAGTACCTTGGAGGAGAGTTTTTGTATTGCATGCACAACTATTGTATAGGCAACTGAGGGGATTAGTAGGGATATATGTTCTACTGTATACATTATTACTACCCTGTTCTGAAAACGGTTTGCTGTGGATATCATTTTGTCATATTAAAGAAAGAATACTTACAGAGGTGGCCAAAATTGCAGACACTTTTTGAAGTTTTTATGTTTTTCAACTTTGAATGCTTATAAAAACTGTTTCGCTTCACGCAGTGCAATGATTCATATAGCAAATGAAAAGAAATTTAATGCTGAATTCAACACCATAAACATAGGTCAAATATTTGCATTTCAAGGGAAGTTATGCTACTTTCTGTCAGACAAAGAAGCACAGATGCGTGAGAGTCAAGAAGCGGATTGTAGTAACAGCTACTACCAGCCAATTGGAATCGTCGTTCTGAGGACCAATCAGCTGTCGTTTATGAGCAGGTGCAAGGTCATGTTCAAAGGTGGGAAAGGTCAGTTTGGCTGTTTAATTTTGCAGAATAAAGTTGGTTACTGAAGTGCAATTACGGTTGGATGTTTGTGTGTATTGTTTAGTGCTATTGACGGTGTAAAAAATATATACAACAATGTCATCCAGGCAAAGTGGTGACTGGTCACCCAGGAAAAGATCCAGGATTGTGGTGTTACGTGAAAATGGTCTTTCGTATGCAGCAATTGCAAGAGAAGTTGGTGGGAATGTGACAACATCAGGAGTACAAAAGTTTTCTCTTATCAGGAAACACAATCTATACAAAACAAAGAAGGAAAAGGCCGGAAAAAGTGCACAACAGCTGTTGATAGGAGAATAAAACTAATTTGCGTCAGGGAAAGATGGATGTCATCTGCGACCGTTAGAAGTGAACTGAGTGCAACTGGTGTTTTTGTCAGTGCAAGAACGGTACGGAGAAGATTAACGGAAGATGACCTAAAAGATAGGATTACGTAAAAAAGCCATTCCTGAATAAAAAGCAGCGGCAGAAACGAATACAGTGGGCAGAAGAACACATTGACCTCTGCTTATTGTGTTGAATTCAGGATTACATTTCTTTTCATTTGATATATGAATCATTGCACTGCGTGAAGTGTAACAGTTTTTTATATGCATTCGAAGTTGAAAAACATTCATATTTCAAAAAGTGTCCGCAATTTTGGCCACCACTGTACCACCACTGTCTGCCTGAGAGTTGAGTCGATCCTTGGGAGCTGAAAAGAACAGGTATATAACTGTGTGAATGTTATTATAGAGAGTTAAGGAACACCACATTCATGCCTAATTAACAACAGGCTTACCCAGGCGAGCCTAAAGTTTACACTTAGCTTGGGTGGAGGCACATATAATACACCTTTCAGACCGCCTGAGGCAGACTTCAGAGCAAATTTATTTCAGAGTGAACAGGAGAGTATAATAAGCCCATCGACTTTTCGGTCTTTGACAAAGGTCTGTGTGAAAACAAACGTTTATGGGCTGATTCTACTCTCGTGTTCACTATGAAATTAATTTGCTGATCTCTGAAGTCTGGTGAGTGCGCCCCTACACAAACATACAAAATATGTATCTATATATATATATATATATATATATATATATATACACACAAATGCGCGCGCACACACACTGTCCTGTGATAGTTTATTATTGACCGTGAGGAAATCCTCAGATGTAGTTTTCACTGAATTTATGAACCTTGCTGCCTTCTATGCCAGAGCAATTGGTGTTAGAAGTGGGGATGGGGTGCTGAACTGCAAGTGTACCCTGTGCACATCAGGTATACAGTTAGTGGAGTGGTCATCTAGATACCCAGATCTATTTATTGCTAGTGATAATGGCAAACTGGTCTTCACATTGCTTTGTAGTAGTCCCAAAATCAGTATGCCATGTGTCCGTTGATGGGCCACAATCAGTCTTTGATATATTATTGTTAGTAAATTAATGCAGTTGGTATTTGTGTATGTAGCTGCTAGTCTACCCATGAACCAGATTGATCTGTTGTGTGTATCCATATTAGGAAATTGGTTTAGTTGCTTGCAACTCAATGCTGAAAAACAGTCCTGGCTGTCCATGAGTAGCTTTAAAAAATAAAAAAAAAGGAGGTGAAACTTTGACCTTTCCCAGTATTTATTGTGGACTGAAGTAACTCTGTGCTGAGGGGAAGATTTTAAAATTCTTTGTTTTAGCAGACAACTAATGTAGTTGCTGTGAGTTTTTAGGGAGTCAAACGTAGGTTGTCCCTTTTTTTTTTCTAAAGAATTTAGTCCATTGGGCTACGGGAAAGAATGTGTGCTTGCATTTGATTAGCTCCTGGGCATTGCCCATCTTTGTGTTTCAGACGCTTGAACTCTGGTTTGTCTGTAAAAGATTTTAATAAGTGATCCAGGAAGTGTGACTGTGCAAGTGCCAAATGTATTGATTTTATAATGTTATTCTTTCAGGTTTTTTCTAATAATATGCACCTAGATCAATCAGGATAGGTAACTAAAGAATCACAACTGTTTTGATGTTTTCACATCCTGCTACTGAATATTTTCAAGTGTGTGTTTCGAAACTGAAAAGCCCTTCAGTTCAAGTGTGGCTGAGGATCTGCATTCCAGCTCTGGATCTAAAACTGCTGAGCAAACAGTTACTCCATGCTCTGCCATTTCTGGAGTGTTTTAAAATAAAAGTAACTATTCTTGCAGTATATCAAAGGCTGTGGAATACAACTTGGAAGTCATCTTCTAGATCTGACAACTCATGATCGGCTTAATGTTCTCAGCCAGATGGGCTTAGCATTGCAGGGGGGACTGTGCCAGATATACAGTCGGTCTACCTGTATTCGTGTTCATTTTAGCACCCTGGATCTATCACAACACCTGCCGTTCCTCTTTCCTGCCTTGGGGTTCGCTCTCTGCTCTGGTGCTTCTAGCACAATCTGTTCTGTATCTCAGATACAGACCAGAGTGTGCTAGAAGCAACATAGCAGAGAGCGACACCCCAGGCAGGTAAGAGGAACTGCATGGGTTGTAACAGGTGCAGGGTGCTAGAATGAACCGTATGGGGGCTGTTCAATTGTGGCGCACTACTAGGTGTGTATACGAATGGTCATCTATCAGAGCTATTGAGTTGTTTTTAGATCAGCTCCGGGTACCTGTGTAAAGATCTTGATTGGGCGTCTAAAGTCCTGGTTTGGGTGCCCAAATTACGTATTTCTCTGACGTCCTAGTGGATGCTGGGACTCCGTCAGGACCATGGGGAATAGCGGCTCCGCAGGAGACAGGGCACAAAATTTAAAAGTTTGACCACTAGGTGGTGTGTACTGGCTCCTCCCCCTATGACCCTCCTCCAAGCCTCAGTTAGGTTTTTGTGCCCGTCCGAGCAGGGTGCAATCTAGGTGGCTCTCCTAAAGAGCTGCTTAGAAAAAGTTTGTTAGGTTTTTTATTTTCAGTGAGTCCTGCTGGCAACAGGCTCACTGCAACGAGGGACTTAGGGGAGAAGAAGTGAACTCACCTACGTGCAGGATGGATTTGCTTCTTAGGCTACTGGACACTAGCTCCAGAGGGACGATCACAGGTACAGCCTGGATGGGTCACCGGAGCCGCGCCGCCGACCCCCTTGCAGATGCCGAATAGAGAAGAGGTCCAGAAACCGGCGGCAGAAGACGTCTCAGTCTTCATGAGGTAGCGCACAGCACTGCAGCTGTGCGCCATTGCTCTCCGCACACTTCACACCAGCGGTCACTGAGGGTGCAGGGCGCTGGGGGGGGCGCCCTGGGCAGCAATGTAATATACCTATTCTGGCTAAAATATATCACATATAGCCCCTGGGGCTATATGGATGTATTTAACCCCTGCCAGGTTCCAAAAAAACCGGGAGAAGAAGCCCGCCGAAAAGGGGGGGGGGCCTATTCTCCTCAGCACACAGCGCCATTTTCCTGCCCAGCTCCGCTGCGAGGAAGGCTCCCAGGACTCTCCCCTGCACTGCACTACAGAAACAGGGTAAAAACAGAGAGGGGGGGCACTTATTGGCGATATTTATAATATTTGAGCTGCTATAAAGGGAACACACTTATTAAGGTTGTCCCTATATATATTTATAGCGCTTGGGTGTGTGCTGGCAAACTCTCCCTCTGTCTCCCCAAAGGGCTAGTGGGGTCCTGTCTTCTATCAGAGCATTCCCTGTGTGTCTGCTGTGTGTCGGTACGTGTGTGTCGACATGTATGAGGACGATGTTGGCGTGGAGGCGGAGCAATTGCCTGTAATGGTGATGTCACCCCCTAGGGAGTCGACACCAGAATGGATGGCTTTGTTTATGGAATTACGGGATAGTGTCAGCACGCTACAAAAGTCGGTTGACGACATGAGACAGCCGGCAAACCAGTTAGTACCTGTCCAGGCGTCTCAGACACCGTCAGGGGCTGTAAAACGCCCTTTACCTCAGTCGGTCGACACAGACCCAGACACTGACACTGAATCCAGTGTCGACGGTGAAGAAACAAACGTATTTTCCAGTAGGGCCACACGTTATATGATCACGGCAATGAAGGAGGCTTTGCATATCTCTGATACTGCAAGTACCACAAAAAGGGGTATTATGTGGGGTGTGAAAAAACTACCGATAGTTTTTCCTGAATCAGAGGAACTGAATGAAGTGTGTGATGAAGCGTGGGTTACCCCAGATAGAAAACTGCTAATTTCAAAGAAGTTATTGGCAATATACCCTTTCCCGCCAGAGGTTAGGGCGCGCTGGGAAACACCTCCTAGGGTGGATAAGGCGCTCACACGCTTATCAAAGCAAGTGGCGTTACCGTCTCCTGATACGGCCGCCCTCAAGGATCCAGCTGATAGGAGGCTGGAGAATACATTAAAAAGTATATACACACATACGGGTGTTATACTGAGACCAGCAATCGCCTCAGCCTGGATGTGCAGTGCTGGCGTGGCTTGGTCGGAGTCACTGTCTGAAAATATTGATACCCTGGATAGGGACAGTATTTTACTGACTATAGAGCAGTTAAAGGATGCATTTCTTTATATGCGAGATGCACAGAGAGATATTTGCACTCTGGCATCAAGAGTAAGTGCGATGTCCATATCTGCCAGAAGAAGTTTATGGACGCGCCAGTGGTCAGGTGATGCGGATTCCAAACGACATATGGACAAGCAGACTCAGGGGCGGTGGGGGGTCGCCTCAAACATTTCAGCGCACAGTGGGCTCACTCGCAGGTGGACCCCTGGATCCTGCAGGTAGTATCTCAGGGTTACAGGTTGGAATTCGAGAAGTCCCCTCCTCGCCGTTTCCTAAAGTCTGCTTTGCCAACGTCTCCCTCCGACAGGGCGACGGTATTGGAGGCCATTCACAAGCTGTATTCTCAGCAGGTGATAGTCAAGGTACCCCTCCTACAACAGGGACAGGGGTATTACTCCACGCTATTTGTGGTACCGAAGCCGGACGGCTCGGTAAGACCGATTCTAAATCTAAAATCTCTGAACCTGTACATACAAAAATTCAAGTTCAAGATGGAGTCACTCAGAGCAGTGATAGTGAATCTGGAAGAAGGGGATTTTATGGTGTCCTTGGACATCAAGGATGCTTACCTTCATGTTCCAATTTGTCCTTCACACCAAGGGTACCTCAGGTTCGTGGTCCAAAACTGTCATTATCAGTTTCAGACGCTGCCGTTTGGATTGTCCACGGCACCCCAGGTCTTTACCAAGGTAATGGCCGAAATGATGATCCTTCATCGAAGAGAAGGCGTCTTAATTATCCCTTACTTGGACGATCTCCTGATAAGGGCAAGATCCAGAGAACAGCTGGAGGTCGGAGTAGCACTAACCCAAGTAGTGCTCCAACAACACGGGTGGATTCTGAATTTTCCAAAATCCCAACTGATCCCGACGACACGTCTGTTGTTCCTAGGGATGATTCTGGACACTGTTCAGAAAAAGGTATTTCTTCCGGAGGAGAAAGCCAGGGAGTTATCCGATCTAGTCAGGAACCTCCTAAAACCAGGAAAAGTATCTGTGCATCAATGCACAAGAGTCCTGGGAAAAATGGTAGCTTCTTACGAAGCGATTCCATTCGGCAGATTCCATGCACGAACTTTTCAGTGGGATCTGCTGGACAAATGGTCCGGATCGCATCTGCAGATGCATCAGCGGATAAAATTGTCCACAAGGACAAGAGTGTCTCTGCTATGGTGGTTGCAGAGTGCTCATCTGTTAGAGGGCCGCAGATTCGGCATACAGAACTGGGTCCTAGTGACCACGGATGCCAGCCTGAGAGGCTGGGGAGCGGTCACACAGGGAAGAAACTTCCAGGGCGTGTGGTCAAGCCTGGAGACGTCTCTTCACATAAATATACTGGAGCTAAGAGCAATCTACAATGCTCTAAGCCTGGCAAAACCTCTGCTTCAGGGTCAGCAGGTGTTGATTCAGTCGGACAACATCACGGCAGTCGCCCACGTAAACAGACAGGGCGGCACAAGAAGCAGGAGGGCAATGGCAGAAGCTGCAAGGATTCTCCGCTGGGCAGAAAATCATGTGTTAGCACTGTCAGCTGTGTTCATCCCGGGAGTGGACAACTGGGAAGCAGACTTCCTCAGCAGACACGATCTGCACCCGGGAGAGTGGGGTCTTCATCCAGAAGTCTTCCACATGATTGTGGTCCATTGGGAAAGACCAATGGTGGACATGATGGCGTCCCGCCTCAACAAAAAACTGGACAGGTATTGCGCCAGGTCAAGAGACCCTCAGGCAATAGCTGTAGACGCTCTGGTAACACCATGGGTGTACCAGTCAGTGTATGTGTTTCCTCCTCTGCCTCTCATACCAAAAGTACTGAGAATTATACGGCAAAGGGGAGTAAACGATACTCGTGGCTCCGGATTGGCCAAGAAGAACTTGGTACCCGGAACTTCAGGAGATGCTCACGGAAGATCCGTGGCCTCTACCTCTAAGACGGGACCTGCTTCAGCAGGGACCGTGTCTATTCCAAGACTTACCGCGGCTGCGTTTGACGGCATGGCGGTTGAACGCCGAATCCTAAGGGAAAAAGGCATTCCGGAAGAGGTCATCCCTACCCTGGTAAAAGCCAGGAAGGAGGTGACTGCACAACATTATCACCGCATTTGGAGAAAATATGTTGCGTGGTGTGAGGCCAGGAAGGCCCCGACGGAGGAATTTCAACTGGGTCGATTCCTACATTTCCTGCAAACAGGATTGTCTATGGGCCTCAAATTAGGGTCCATTAAGGTTCATATTTCGGCCCTGTCGATTTTCTTCCAGAAAGAATTGGCTTCAGTTCCTGAAGTCCAGACTTTTGTAAAAGGAGTACTACATATACAGCCCCCGGTTGTGCCCCCAGTGGCACCGTGGGATCTTAATGTAGTTTTGGATTTTCTCAAATCCCATTGGTTTGAGCCACTCAAATCGGTGGATTTGAAATATCTTACATGGAAAGTAACCATGCTACTGGCCCTGGCTTCAGCCAGGAGAGTGTCAGAATTGGCGGCTTTATCGTATAAAAGCCCATATCTGATTTTCCATTCGGACAGGGCAGAACTGCGGACGCGTCCTCACTTTCTGCCTAAGGTGGTTTCAGCGTTTCACCTGAACCAGCCTATTGTGGTGCCTGCGGCTACTAGCGATTTGGAGGATTCCAAGTTGCTGGACGTTGTCAGAGCATTGAAAATATATATTTCAAGGACGGCTGGAGTCAGAAAATCTGACTCGCTGTTTATACTGTATGCACCCAACAAGCTGGGTGCTCCTGTTTCTAAGCAGACGATTGCTCGTTGGATTTGTAGCACAATTCAACTTGCACATTCTGTGGCAGGCCTGCCACAGCCTAAATCTGTCAAGGCCCATTCCACAAGGAAGGTGGGCTCATCTTGGGCGGCTGCCCGAGGGGTCTCGGCATTACAACTCTGCCGAGCAGCTACGTGGTCAGGGGAGAACACGTTTGTAAAATTCTACAAATTTGATACCCTGGCTAAGGAGGACCTGGAGTTCTCTCATTCGGTGCTGCAGAGTCATCCGCACTCTCCCGCCCGTTTGGGAGCTTTGGTATAATCCCCATGGTCCTGACGGAGTCCCAGCATCCACTAGGACGTCAGAGAAAATAAGATTTTACTTACCGATAAATCTATTTCTCGTAGTCCGTAGTGGATGCTGGGCGCCCATCCCAAGTGCGGATTGTCTGCAATACTTGTACATAGTTATTGTTACAAAAAAATCGGGTTGTTATTGTTGTGAGCAGTCTGTTCAGAGGCTCCTACGTTTGTCATACTGTTAACTGGGTTCAGATCACAAGTTGTACGGTGTGATTGGTGTGGCTGGTATGAGTCTTACCCGGGATTCAAAATCCTTCCTTATTGTGTACGCTCGTCCGGGCACAGTACCTAACTGAGGCTTGGAGGAGGGTCATAGGGGGAGGAGCCAGTACACACCACCTAGTGGTCAAACTTTTAAATTTTGTGCCCTGTCTCCTGCGGAGCCGCTATTCCCCATGGTCCTGACTGAGTCCCAGCATCCACTACGGACTACGAGAAATAGATTTATCGGTAAGTAAAATCTTATTTTTTTAAAACTTTTTTTTTGCTCGCACCTCTGCCATAGCTAATGGGCGTCTGATTGGAAAAACAACTGAACAGCTACACTAGACACCCAGCAGAGGGCGCACGCCACAATTGAATCGCCCCCCCCACCACCACCACCCAAATGTATGAAGCCTAATCAAGAATGAACGGGATCAGTACGTAATCCCGCCGGACGGGATGCCGGCGGTCAGAATCCCGACACCGGAATCCCGACCGGCACAAACCCAACAGGGGGGGCGAGCACAATGCAGCCCCTCGAGGGCTCGCTGTGCTCGCCACACTGCGGGCACGGTGCCTCGCTACGCTCGACACACTAATTTATTCTCCCTCTATGGGTGTCGTGGACACCCTCAGAGGGAGAATATGTCGGGATTCCGGTGTCTGTATTCCGACCGCCAGGATTCCGTCCGGCGGGATCTTGACCGCATCCCAAATGAACTGCCTGATGTGCTCACCAGGTGGTTGCATCATTTCCATGTGTGTGTTGAATCACACTAAGCGCATTGCAGTGTATGGGTACAGTAAGTAGGTAGATCTGGGCAAAATTGTTTGGCAAGAAAGTCCAGTTTCTGAATGGTTCTTCTGGTGAGATATGTCCGCATAGAGTCCTGCAATATGCTCTGATGCATGCCCTCCAGATACCAGAAAGTTATCTACAGATGGAGCAACGCTCATCGTGGCTTTTCTGCTGCACCTAGGCACACCATGGTGTATTAGCATAAACCCTTCATCTATTGTTCTCAGCTGCAATACAATACAGAGAGAACAATACAGCAGGGGATTAAGTCCGACTGCCCTGGCTCACTTAATTCTATTAAAGGCCAAGATTAAAATGGCTCCATCTGTATAATAACAACAACTGGTGGTACAGAGCCTAGAATGGCGCATTTTCAGCTCTGTGACCCATGGCTGTATTCATGTGAATATCCTTTGAGTGCTCCGGGTTCCGCCATATTCCAAAGCGTACTGGCAGGTAACTTGTCATCTAACAGAGTGTGTGTGTGTCTGCGACAGTGATGCTGGGGTGTAATATTCTTTGGTGGTTCAGATAATGTTGGTTTGTCTACATAAAAGCTGATGGTAATGTTCTGCTGCAGTTATGCTTTTATTGCAGTGTCTTCAGTGTCTTCTAGAGAAACATCTATCTGTGTTTCTCTTGCGTCCTAGAGGATGCTGGGGTCCACGTTAGTACCATGGGGGTATAGACGGCTCCACCAGGAGCCATTGGCACTTTAAGTTTGAGAGTGTGGGCTGGCTCCTCCCTCTATGCACCTCCTACCAGACTCAGTTTAGAAAATGTGCCCGAGGAGCTGGTCACAGCTAGGGGAGCTCTCCTGACTTTCCCTAGAAAAGTTTTATTTAGAGTTTATTATTTTACAGGGAGGCTGCTGGCAACAGCCTCCCTGCTTCGTGGGACTAAGGGGGGGGGGGGGTAGTGTCCGTCCTGCGGGGTCTGAGCCACTTACTCCGCTGAGAGGACACTGAGCTCCTGAGTGGTCAGATCGCTCCCTGCCACAGGGGATCGCTCGCCCCAGCAGCATGCCGCCACCCCCTTACAGAGCTGAAGAATCGGTGGCGAGTGAGACACCAACCCCCCTAGCAAGCGAGGGGTCGGTGTGATGGTGGCGGCAGCAGGGTAGGAGTGTAGTATTAACTGCGCTCCGGGAGGCTCAGTGGTACATGGTGCGGCGGTGTGAGGGGCACCCTGAGCCAGCGCTACACCCTACACTGGTCCCAAAGCCTGTCGGGGTCCTCGGATCTCAGCCAACACTCAATCCTCAGGCCAGTATAATCAGTGGAAGAGCGGGAAGACAGCACCATTTTGGGGGCAGAGCTTCTCAGAGCGGACCTGCACAGCGCTGATCAGGAGAAACCGGTGCCTCCACAGCAACTCCAGCTATCTGTAAATGGTACCAGGGGGTTGTAGAGGGGGGGGGGGGGCTGCTGCAATACGACTGTGTATCCTATTAAGGTGCACAGTCAGCGCTGACAAGGGGTCTCCCTTTGGTTAGAAGCGCTGTGTGTGGGTTGGCTCCAATCTCTGTGTCTCTCTTGCCATTCTTGGGGGGGAAACTCTGTCTGCCTTCCCCTGTGTGTGTGTGAAGTGTTTGGTGGTCTCCTTTAGATATGTCCACGGACACTGTGTCATATGCTGCGGAGGATATGTCCTCCCAGGATGATCCCATTCTACGTAATCAGGATAGCACTGGTTTAGCACAGATTCCAGCAAGGGAACCTGAGTGGTTTTCCTCTATCAAATCTTGGATTTCTCAGATTTCAGACAGGGTTGCAAGTAATGAATCTGCAATCCAGGTATTACAGAACTCTATGGCAGTATGGCCCGATTCTGGTACCTCAGGACGCTCCGCTATATACCCCCACAAATGTGCTCTTGTTCATGTCATGCAAGATGACACGGATACCGATTCTTACACCACAGACGGTAATGGGGATGTGTTGCGGGGGTCTGCCTCTCTTGCAAAGGGGGTGCAGTTGATGATAGCGGCTATCAGGGATGTGTTGAATATTAATGATACCACACCTGAGCAGGTTGAGGAGGCTTTTTTCACTGAAAATAAGAAAGCCTCGCTAACCTTCCCTGCGTCAAAGGAATTAAATGCTATATTTGAGAGAGCATGGGAAAACCCGAGAAAAAATTCCAGATCCCTAAAGGGTCCAGGTGGCGTTCCCTTTCCCTGAGGAGGATAGAAAAAAAATGGGAAAACCCGCCAATTGTTGACGCATCTGTGTCCAGACTCTAAAAAAGGTGGTTTTACCTCTTCCGGGACCTACCGCCTTAAAGGAGTCGGCTGATCGTAAAATTGATAATACACTTAAATCAATGTACACTGCTTCGGGGGGCCATATTACGTCCCACAATTGCTAGTGCATGGATTGCAAAAGCTATAGTAAAGTGGTCAGGCACCTTACTTGAGGATTTGGATATGATGGATAAGGGTGATGTTGAATTGTTTTTGCGTAACATTCACGATTCAGCAGGTTTTATGGTAGAATCCATGAAAGACCTGGGTTCCATGGCTGTGGGATTCTCTTCCATGTCTGTTTCAGCTTGTCGGGGGACTGTGGCTGCGCCAGTGGTCGGCCGACGCGGAATCCAGAAAGAGTGTGGAGTCCCTACCCTATACAGGTCCGTCTCTCTTTGGGGAAGCTTTGGATGCGTGGATATCCACGGCTACAGCGGGTAAGTCTCCGTTTCTTCCCTCAGCTGCACCTGCTCCGAAGAAATCCTTCTCTCCATCTGCATCACAGTCCTTTCGGCCTAACAAGCCTAGAAAGGCCAAACCGTCCAATACCTTCTTTAGGGGAGGTCGAGTTAAATCCAAGAAACCTGCTACTGCAGGTTCCCAGGAACAAAAGTCTGATTCAGGTACGCCAAAGTCCTCCGCATGACCGTGGGGCCAGTGGGAGCGAGACTCGGACACTTCAGTCACGTCTGGGTATCGTCCGGCCTGGATCCCTGGGTGATAGATATTGTGTCCCAGGGATACAGGCTGTTATTTCAGAATCTCCCTCCTCACCGATTTTTCTAATCTGGTTTGCCAGTTCTACTGGCAGACAGAACTGTCCTACAAGGGGCTGTCCAGAAGTTAGTGGAGGCACAGGTCATTGTGCCAGTTCCTCCTCATTTGCAAACCACAGGTTACTATTCGAACCTTTTCGTGGTACGGAAACCGGATGGTTCGGTCAGGCCTTATTCTGAACCTAAAATCACTGAACCCCTTTCTAAAGGAGTTCAAGTTAAAAATGGAGTCTCTCTGGGCAGTGATATCAGGTTTGGAAGATGGGGAATTCCTGGTATCCCTGGATATCAAGGATGCGTACCTCCACATTCCGATTTGGCTGCCGCATCAGGCTTATCTCCTTTTCACATTACTGGACTGTCATTTCCAGTTCCAGGCCTTGCCATTCGGCCTCTCAACAGCACCGAGGGTGTTCAACAAGGTGAAGGCAGAGATGATGATTCTCCTCCGCAAACAGGGGGTGAACATCATTCCATATCTAGACGATCTGCTGATAAAGGCATCATCCAAGGAGAAGCTGTTGCAGTCCATTGTTTTCACAACCCACCTACTCAGACTTCTCGGTTGGATTCTGAACCTTCCAAAATCACATTTGGAACCAACCCAGAGGTTGTCTTTTCTGGGGATGATCCTCGACACAGAAGTGCAGAGGGTGTTTCTTCCGCAGGAAAAGGCGATTGTGATACAAACAATAGTTCGGGATGTCCTGAAGCCAGCCCGGGTGTCGGTTAATCAATGCTTTCGCCTTTTGGGAAAGATGGTGGCCTCTTACGAGGCTCTCCAGTACGGAAGGTACCGTGCTCGGGCCTTCCAACTGGATCTCCTGGACAAGTGGTCAGGATCTCATCTCCACATGCACCAGAGAATTCGTCTGTCGCCAAAGGCCAGGATTTCACTCCTCTGGTGGCTCTAATTGCCTCACCTTCTGGAGGGCCGCAGGTTCGGGATTCAGGACTGGGTCCTTCTAACCACGAATGCGAGCCTTCGGGGCTGGGGCGCAGTCACTCAAGGGTAAACCTTCCAAGGAAGGTGGTCAAGTCTGGAAGCCGGCCTGCCGATCAACCTCCGGGAACTAAGAGCCGTCAACAACTGTCTTCTTCAGGCGGCCCATCTTCTAAGAGATCGGGCCATTCAAGTACAGTCGAACAATGTAACGACAGTGGCTTACATAAACCAACAGGGCGGAACGAAGACCAGAGCTGCAATGTCAGAGGTAACAAGAATCATCCTCTGGGCAAAAAGACTCGTTGGCGCTCTCAGCAATCTTCATTCCGGAAGTGGACAACTGGGAAGCAGACTTCCTCAGCAGACACGATCTCCATCCAGGGGAGTGGGGTCTCCATCCGGAGGTATTCAAGGAAATAACAGGCCTTTGGGGGTTACCCCAAATAGATATGATGGCCTCTCGTCTCAACAAGAAGCTTCAACGCTATTGTTCCAGGTCGAGGGACCCACAAGCAGTGGCAGTTGATGCCCTGGTGTCTCCGTGGATGTTCCAGTCGGTGTACGTGTTTCCACCACTTCCACTCATTCCGAGAGTTCTAAAGCTCGTAAGGAGAACAAGAGTTCAAGCAATCCTTATTGCTCCAGACTGGCCAAGGTGGGCTTGGTACGCGGACCTTCTGAATCTCTTGCAGGAAGGGCCGAGGCCTCTTCCTCTTCGGGAGGACCTGCTGCAGCAGGGGCCGTTCGGCTATCAAGATTTACCGTGGCTACGTTTGACGGCATGGAAGTTGAGCGCCTGATACTTGCTCGGAAGGGCATTCCGAGGAAGGTCATTCCTACCCTGATACAGGCTAGGAAAGGGGTAACGTCTAAGCATTACCATTGTATTTGGAAGAAATATGTCTCTTGGTGCGAGTCCGAGAAGTTTCCTACGGTGGAGTTTCAACTGGGACGTTTCCTCCTTTTCCTGCAAGCAGGTGTGGATATGGGCCTGAGGTTGTGAAGGTCCAGATTTCGGCCCTGTCCATTTTCTTCCAGAAACAATTGGCTGCCCTCCCTGAGGTTCAGACCTTTTTGAAGGGAGTTCTGCACATTCAACCTCCCTTTGTACTGCCTACGGCGCCTTGGGACCTTAACGTAGGTTGCACTTCCTCCAGTCGGACTGGGTTGAGCCTCTACAGGAGGTTGAGGTCAAATTTCTTACATGGAAGGCGGTCACGTTGTTGGCTTTAGCTTCTGCTAGACGTGTGTCAGAATTGGGGGCTTTGTCCTTACTTGATATTCCACGAAGATAGAGCTGAGCTCTGGACATGTCAGCAGTTTCTTCCAAAGGTTGTGTCAGCATTTCATATCAACCAACCTATTGTGGTGCCAGTGGCTACTGACTCCTCAATTTCGTCAAATTCCTTGGATGTTGTGAGGGCTTTGAAAATCTATGTGAAGAGGACTGCTCGTCACAGGAAATCGGACTCTTTGTTTGTACTATATGATCCCAAGAAAATTGGGTGTCCTGCTTCAAAGCAGACTATATCTCGCTAGATTAGGTTCACTATCCAGCATGCTTATTCTACGGCAGGATTGCCGTGTCCAAAATCTGTTAAGGCCCACTCTACTCGTAAGGTGGGGTCTTCCTGGGCGGCTGCCCGGGGTGTCTCGGCGTTACAACTTTGCTGAGCGGCAACTTGGTCTGGGTCGAACACGTTTGCTAAGTTCTACAAGTTCGATACTTTGGCCTCTGATGATCTGAAGTTCAGTCAATCAGTTTTGCGGGAGGCTCCCTTCCGTTCTGGGAGCTTTGGTACAATATGGACCCCAGCAACCTCTAGGACATAAGAGAAAATAGGATTTTGGTTACCTACCGGTAAATCCTTTTCTCGTAGTCCGTAGAGGATGCTGGGCGCCCACTCATCGCTTTTTTTCCCTGCAATCGTTATCTGGTTCAGTGCAACTTTGTTTAGTTATGTACTGCATTGTTACTTGGTAAGTAATGTTTCAGCTGTTGCTGAGTTTTTTTCAAGCTAGTTAGCTTGACGTGCCTTGTATGTGTGAGCTGGTATGAATCTCGCCACTATCTGTGTTAAATCCTTCTCTCGAAGATGTTCGTCTCCTCGGGCACAGTTTCTAGACTTAGTCTGGTAGGAGGGGCATAGAGGGAGGAGCCAGCCCACACTTTCAAACTCTTAAAGTGCCAATGGCTACTGGTGGACCCGTCTTTACCCCCATGGTACTAATGTGGACCCCAGCATCCTCTCCGGACTACGAGAAAAGGATTTACCGGTAGGTAACCAAAATCCTATTTTTGTCTTTAAAGCACATGTTCGCATACAGAAGATTGTTCTCCACTGGAAAATGTTTCTGCACATTTGCATGAGCTGGAGTTACCATACAGCTAAGGATATGATTAGCACCAATAGACATTGGGGGAGATTCAAATGTTTGAAAAGTCGGTTGGGTGTCTGTATTTTCCTGTCTATTAGATAGGAGAAAACAGACTCCTAACTGACTTTTCAGACATTTGAATCTCCCCCATTGAACAAGGTCATGTAGTGGCCTAATAATCCTGTCGCTTTACAGTGTGCATAGGAAGTAGAACTAAAACATTGCCCGGAAAGCTTTCTGCATACATTGTAAGTGACCTTAAAAGGCTTTTATGGCTCCTTTTTTAAAAGTGTGTGTGTGTGTGTGTGTGTGTGTGTGTGTGTGTGTGTGTGTGTGTGTGTGTGTGTGTGTGTGTGTTAACACTCTTCAATGCAAATGCATATGGACCTTTTTCTCTCCTGTACATTGATTCTAACAAATTCAATATATTCATGTTCCAGGTATCCTGCAATATATTTAGGACACTCCCACCGAGTGACAGCAATGAGTTTGATCCGGAGGAAGATGAGCCCACGCTTGAAGCGTCATGGCCGCACTTACAGGTATGGATTCTGTTTGCAGTCTATGGTTAACGCACTATATTTAGCCAGCAAGATGCAGTACATGCATAGAAAGTTAAGTCTTCATCCCATGGTAAAATGATGCCACGTAACATGTTTAGATGTCTCCTTCTACTCAGGGAGGTGCATTGCATCAGATCAGTAATTTAACACATTGCTAAACTGGCTTATGATTTTCAAAACTCAGCATACGGACAGTTTTGCATTGTAATGGGAACTACGTGCTTTATTATAAAAGGACATTCTGCGATCTGTAACCTGCAAGTTCTCAACTTAAAATGTTTTCTAAATCAAAAATGGACATTCTTGCTGAATTCTGAAGACTGTTACTTATTTCGGAGACTTTAATGGAGTGACAGTAATATGTGACGGTCTTCACTCACAAGGGAACAGTGCCTTTTAGTGCTACTCTAGCTCTACATATGGGATTGGTACAAGAGGGGTGCTGCAGCCGCCTCATGTCAAGTGAGTGCACGTTTTTAAGGGGCAGGACAGGAGCTAGCATCTTCGGCAATACAGCGTCTCCTCCCATTAGCAACAGACGAGCCGTGGAATTCCGTGGCAGTGATGGCAACCTGGATACACTTCAGGACGGCCCATATGTAGCCTTCCAGCCTTCAAAAGGGCTGCACGTTACTGTTTACTCTCAATTCAAGTCCCCAAAGTAATACTGTACTCCTACTTCACTCTTTCCAAATCTCATGTCTGACTTTTCTCATGCCACTCAGACCTACACTTACATTGGCACTCTGGCCAGAGCCGCAGAGGAAAGGGGGAGACGGACGTGTTGCCGAGTCACTGGATGGCCTCATTGTACTGTGCAGAAGGTGTTATGATTCGGAACCTGTCTGTTCTTTTTGCAGTCACTCTTGCTCTCTGCATTCTGATATGAAGCAGAGAGTAAGTTGGAGAAGAGCCTAGAATTTGGGGTAAAAGCTTGCTGTGCAGCCTGTAACACATTGCTGTTGTGTTGCAGTGTGCTCTGGAATGTGTTGCTAATGTTTTAGGGGTTTCAGTTTTTCTGTTGTAAACTTACAAAGAGATGTGCGAGGCTGATCTTGAAGAGTGCCTGTATATTGCGAGTTCTACATCTGTACATATGTTACACATTTTATATGTTGCTAATAATCATTTTATTTATATAGCGAGCTTTGTCCAATAGCACTCAAGGCACTCAACAGATTGAACACAATACAGTAATACATAAACAATGAAGTATAGAAAAAGTTTTCATACAATACAGAGAGCATGGAGTTATTAAAGGGACATTAAGGGAATGCTTGAGTCTGTTTTTGAAAGATTCTAGAGTAAAGGCTTCTTAAACTGTGTGGGAAAGGGAGCCATGTTGCTAAAATCTTTGCCTCCAGATAGTAATCAACTGGGGCAGTATGTAATCAGAAGCTGCTTCAGATACCTAGGTCCCGGTCATGTAGGGCTTGGAAAGTCAGTAAGCCAATCTTGAAAACGATTCATCATCTTACAGGCAGCCAGTGGAGGGAGTACAGAATGGGTATTATGTGGCTGGAACGCGGCTGGTTGGCAGCATCGTTTTGCACCAACTGTAAGTGGTGTAATTCTTTTGCTGCGAGACCAAGGTAGAGGGCATTGCAGTAGTCTGATTGAGATTATCCAAAATGCATGTATGACTTGTTTTGGCAGGTCTTCAGTGAGAATTAAGGGCTTGATTCTGGATTTGTCCCTCGGGTGAAAGAATGAGGATTTGATTGTGACTGATATCTGATGATTAAGTGTCAGACTGCCATCCAGTACAACGCCAAGATTTCACACAAGATCAGTGGTTTGTAATATTGAGTCCCAGAGTGTGAGTCCAGTTGGTTGGCTATGCTTCAGATTTGTCCTTTAATATTGGGGTCCTATCATAAGGACGTCTGTTTTATCAGGGTTCAGTAGCAGCCGCTCATCCACTCCTGGAGATCAGCTAGACAGCCATTTAGGATTGTTGTTGGGTTCTCAGTACCATGAGCAAAGGACAGGTGCAGCTGTGTATCATCTGCAGAGCAGTGGTAGACCAGGCCGTCGTGCCTGATTATGTCATTCATTGGTAGCATGTACACTGCAAAAAAGCATGGGGGATAATATGGAACCTTGTGGGACACCACATGGCAGTGGCACTGGTGACGGCGTATAGTCCAGACGAAGCTCTCTGTGACCGGAATGTTGTAATGAAACGCAAATTACATTCCCTTCCATACTGTAGCAAAAGGACATCTATGACTATGGTTCCATTTATAGATATTCTTGGTCCGATTTCAGGGAAACAGAATGTAGAGGTTATTGCTTATTTAAATAACATTTAGCAGCTTTTAATTGGAAATGTCATGATGCAAAAAAGAAATTCTAAACACTGTTTTGAGTCCTGCGTTAAATACAGTCTAAAACGCCAACGTGTGTGTGTGTAGGTCCAAGATCTTACCTGCCCTGTTCCCTGCCCATACTAAGCAGCGTCTCTGGCCATCTGTGTGCTTTACCTCCTTAAAGCTGAGTTTCCAGCACATCAAGTCTTCACAATTTTTATATTTTTTTCCAAATTCTGGGATGCAACGCCAAAACTCCCATGACAAAGCACGTCATTCATAGAACATCAAATGTTGCTGTTTCTTGGTGCTTTGGGCTTATGTGACTTACTAAGGGGCAGATTTACTAAAGGTGGGTACACACTGGCCGGTTTAGATTTACTAAAGGTGGGTCCGTCGGCCAGTGTGTACGGCCAATACGTCTGTGAACGCCGTCGTTCACAGACGTATCGCGTCGGCCCCGCTGCACAGCCGACGGACAATATATCGGTAGTCTACCGATATATTGGCGCGCCGCTGTGTGTGTACGGGCGGTCGGCCGACCGCCCATACACATGCTGTGGCGGCCGGTGGTGATTGACAGCTGAACTGAGCGGGCATGTGTACACACCCGCCCAGTTCATGACGTCAGTCCCCGACGGATTGGGCAGTGTGTATGGTCAACGCACTGCCCGATCCGTCCATAGATATATCTGCCAATCAATTGATCGGTAGATATATCTACCAGTGTGTACCCACCTTAAGCCTTGGAGAATGATAAAGTAGAGAGAGATCAATGACCAATCAGATCCTAACCGTCCATTTTCAAACACAGCCTGTAACATGGCAGTCAGGAGCTGATTGGTTGGTACTTTATCACTCTAGAAAGCTTCGTACATCATTCAAGTTTTGGTGGTAGACGAGCGGAAACATATTTGGTTAACTCAACCTCTCTGTTATTTCTCACTTATGCTGAACTTAGTTGCTATATGGATCAGTATTTTCCAGGACCCAAAGCTGCTGAATCATGTTAACATATGGTTTGGTTAATCTACCACTCTGCACTTGATGCTAAATTAAAAAGTATTCTTAACAGCGCACACATGACATGATCCGTAGCTTGCAGTGAGTTTACTTTCACTATCCGTACCAACTGGGAGTCTGGTTAAACATCACTTTTATACATTGTTAACCTCATTCGTTTCCAACATATATTTTATGCATTGCCAGTGATATCAAAATGTGATCCTCATTAATCTTTCATCAGTATCATTGGTTTTGTTCTAATGTCGCAGGCTAAGGATAAATGTACCGCAGGGAAGCACTGACTTTATTCACCGTGTGTCTTTCTTTCAGCTTGTATATGAATTTTTCATACGATTTTTGGAAAGCCAAGAATTTCAGCCCAGCGTTGCCAAAAAGTACATAGATCAAAAATTTGTATTACAGGTAAGCTGTACTCCGTTGTAACAAATGTCTCTTTCTCGGGATCCGGTCTGAAGATCGACAGTGTCTAGGTCGACCATGTTTATGTCGACCACTATAGGTCGATAGTCACTAGGTCGACATGGATGGAAGGTCGACAGGGTTTCTAGGTCGACAGGTCTAAAGGTCGACATGAGTTTTTCACATTTTTTTTCTTTTTTTGAATTTTTTCATACTTAACGATCCACGTGGACTACGATTGGAACGGTAAAGTGTGCCGAGCGAAGCGGTAGCGGAGCGAAGGCACCATGCCCGAAGCATGGCGAGCGAAGCGGTGCACTAATTTGGGATCCCGGTCACTCTACGAAGAAAACGACACAAAAAAATATATCCTCATGTCGACCTTTAGACCTGTCGACCTAGCACATGTCGACCTAGAAACCCTGTCGACCTTCCATCCATGTCGACCTAGTGACTGTCGACCTATAGTGTTCGACCTAGACACTGTCGATTTGATGAACCACACCCCTCTTTCTCTTTGTTCTATACACAGTACACGCACTTCAGTATTTATAACACACAGTGTATAGTACGGGATAGAGGGCTGCCCTTATTCCCAGTGTTTAGAAGTTATGTGTACTGTATTAGAATCTCAGGATTTAATGTAAAAGATAACATACCTGACTAGGCACACAATATAACTTATTAAGAATCCTTAGGTGTCCTTGGTCTTTTTCTTTCAAAGCTTTAAACATTTTGAAGTTGTAAATAATGGCAGGAATGTAAGGTGATCCATTTTGCCGTTTAAATAGAACATTATGCTATATGTCGTCCTTAATTCTTTTCTTGTTAGAGTTTAAATGGCCCAGTAATTCATGGTATGCAGAGTTGGTGTAATCTCAAGATCAGCAGTTTCCTGTGCTGGCTCTCTGCAATGTGCGCCCGCAATGGTCGGATATGGCACACAAACATTCCTGCGCACCTCTTTGGGGTGCTACGGAAGATAGACAGTGTTGGTGGAAGCGCCGTGCTGCTGTTTTGTTGACTGAATTGCTTGGATGTAATTTCTGTTGTGTGGTTTATAGCAATATCTCCACAGAACTTGAGGGTACATGTGACACTACTGTTTCTCTATCGTCCTAGTGGATGCTGGGGTTCCTGAAAGGACCATGGGGAATAGCGGCTCCGCAGGAGACAGGGCACAAAAAGTAAAGCTTTTTCCGATCAGGTGGTGTGCACTGGCTCCTCCCCCTATGACCCTCCTCCAGACTCCAGTTAGATTTTTGTGCCCGGCCGAGAAGGGTGCAATCTAGGTGGCTCTCCTAAAGAGCTGCTTAGAAAAAGTTTAGCTAGGTTTTTTATTTTACAGTGATTCCTGCTGGCAACAGGATCACTGCAGCGAGGGACTGAGGGGAGAAGGAGTCAACTCACCTGCGTGCAGGATGGATTGGCTTCTTGGCTACTGGACATCAAGCTCCAGAGGGACGATCACAGGTACAGCCTGGATGGTCACCGGAGCCACGCCGCCGGCCCCCTTGCAGATGCTGAAGACAGAAGAGGTCCAGAATCGGCGGCTGAAGACTCCTGCAGTCTTCAAAAGGTAGCGCACAGCACTGCAGCTGTGCGCCATTTTCCTCTCAGCACACTTCACACGGCAGTCACTGAGGGTGCAGGGCGCTGGGAGGGGGGCGCCCTGGGAGGCAAAATGATTACCTATAAAGGCTAAAAATACCTCACATATAGCCCTAGAGGCTATATGGAGATATTTAACCCCTGCCTAATTTTTCTAAATAGCGGGAGACGAGCCCGCCAGAAAAGGGGCGGGGCCTATCTCCTCAGCACACGGCGCCATTTCCTCTCACAGCTCCGCTGGTTAGGACGGCTCCCAAGTCTCTCCCCTGCACTGCACTACAGAAACAGGGTAAAACAGAGAGGGGGGGGCACATTTATGGCGATATTTTGATATAACAAAGCAGCTATAAGGGAGCACTTATTATAAGGCTATCCCTGATATATATATAGCGCTTTTGGTGTGTGCTGGCAAACTCTCCCTCTGTCTCCCCAAAGGGCTAGTGGGTCCTGTCTTCGTTAGGAGCATTCCCTGTGTGTCTGCTGTGTGTCGGTACGTGTGTGTCGACATGTATGAGGACGATATTGGTGTGGAGGCGGAGCAATTGCCAAATATGAGGATGTCACCCCCTAGGGAGTCGACACCGGAATGGATGCCTTTATTTATGGAACTACGGGATAGTGTCAACACGCTAAAGCAGTCGTTTGACGACATGAGGCGGCCGGACAATCAATTAGTGCCTGTCCAGGCGACTCAAACACCGTCAGGGGCTGTGAAACGCCCTTTGCCTCAGTCGGTCGACACAGACCCAGACACAGGCGATGACTCCAGTGGTGACGGTGACGAATCAACCGTATTTTCCAGTAGGGCCACACGTTATATGATTTTGGCAATGAAGGAGGCGTTACATTTAGCTGATACTACAGGTACCACTAAACAGGGTATTATGTGGGGTATGAAAAAACTACCTATAGTTTTTCCTGAATCAGAAGAATTAAATGACGTGTGTAATGAAGCGTGGGTTGCCCCTGATAAAAAGCTGATAATTTCAAAGAAATTATTGGCATTATACCCTTTCCCGCCAGAGGTTAGGGAGCGCTGGGAAACACCTCCTAGGGTGGACAAGGCGCTAACACGCTTATCTAAACAAGTGGCGTTACCCTCTCCTGAGACGGCCGCACTTAAAGATCCATCAGATAGGAGGATGGAAAATATCCAAAAAAGTATATACACACATGCAGGTGTTATACTACGACCAGCTGTAGCGACTGCCTGGATGGGCAGTGCTGGGGTAGTTTGGTCAGAGTCCCTGATTGAAAATATTGATACCCTGGACAGGGACAATATTTTACTGTCGTTAGAACAAATAAAGGATGCATTTCTTTATATGCGTGATGCACAGAGGGATATCTGCACACTGGCATCACGGGTAAGTGCTATGTCCATTTCGGCCAGAAGAGCTTTATGGACGCGACAGTGGACAGGCGATGCGGATTCAAAACGGCATATGGAAGTTTTGCCGTATAAAGGGGAGGAATTATTTGGAGTCGGTCTATCAGATTTGGTGGCCACGGCTACAGCCGGGAAATCCACCTTTCTACCTCAAGTCACTCCCCCACAGAAAAAGGCACCGACTTTTCAACCGCAGCCCTTTCGTTCCTTTAAAAATAAGAGAGCAAAGGGCTATTCATATCTGCCACGAGGCAAAGGTCGAGGGAAGAGACAGCAACACGCAGCTCCTTCCCAGGAACAGAAGCCCTCCCCGGCTTCTACAAAAGCCTCAGCATGACGCTGGGGCTTCTCAAGCGGACTCGGGGACGGTGGGCGGTCGTCTCAAAAATTACAGCGCGCAGTGGGCTCACTCGCAGGTAGATCCCTGGATCCTGCAGATAATATCTCAAGGGTACAGGTTGGAATTAGAGACGGATCCACCTCGCCGTTTCCTGAAGTCTGCTTTACCAACGTCCCCCTCCGAAAGGGAGACGGTTTTGGAAGCCATTCACAAGCTGTACTCTCAGCAGGTGATAGTCAAGGTACCTCTTCTACAACAAGGGAAGGGGTATTATTCCACTCTTTTTGTGGTACCGAAGCCGGATGGCTCGGTAAGGCCTATTCTAAATCTGAAGTCCTTGAACCTGTACATAAAGAAGTTCAAGTTCAAAATGGAGTCACTCAGAGCAGTGATAGCGAACCTGGAAGAGGGGGACTTATGGTATCCTTGGACATCAAGGATGCGTATCTCCACGTTCCAATTTACCCCTCACACCAGGGGTACCTCAGGTTCATTGTACAAAACTGTCACTATCAGTTTCAGACGCTGCCGTTCGGATTGTCCACGGCACCTCGGATCTTTACAAAGGTAATGGCCGAGATGATGATTCTTCTTCGAAGAAAAGGCGTATTAATTATCCCATACTTGGACGATCTCCTAATAAGGGCGAGGTCCAGAGAACAGCTAGAGATGGGATTAGCACTGTCTCAAGAAGTGCTAAAACAGCACGGGTGGATTCTGAATATTCCAAAATCCCAGTTAATGCCGACAACTCGTCTGCTGTTCCTAGGGATGATTCTGGACACGGTTCAGAAAAAGGTTTTTCTCCCGGAGGAAAAAGCCAAGGAGTTATCCGAGCTTGTCAGGAACCTCCTAAAACCAGGAAAGGTGTCTGTACATCAATGCACAAGAGTCCTGGGAAAAATGGTGGCTTCTTACGAAGCAATTCCATTCGGCAGATTCCACGCAAGAATTTTCCAAAGGGATCTGTTGGACAAATGGTCAGGGTCGCATCTTCAGATGCACCTACGGATAACCCTGTCTCCAAGGACAAGGGTGTCTCTTCTGTGGTGGTTGCAGAGTCCTCATCTATTGGAGGGCCGCAGATTCGGCATACAGGATTGGATCCTGGTGACCACGGACGCCAGCCTGAGAGGCTGGGGAGCAGTCACACAAGGAAGAAACTTCCAGGGAGTATGGACGAGCCTGGAAACGTCTCTTCACATAAACATTCTGGAACTAAGAGCAATATACAATGCTCTAAGCCAGGCAGAACCTCTGCTTCAGGGAAAACCGGTGTTGATCCAGTCGGACAACATCACGGCAGTCGCCCATGTGAACAGACAGGGCGGCACAAGAAGCAGGAGTGCAATGGCAGAAGCGGCAAGGATTCTTCGCTGGGCAGAGAATCATGTGATAGCACTGTCAGCAGTGTTCATCCCGGGAGTGGACAACTGGGAAGCAGACTTCCTCAGCAGACACGATCTTCACCCGGGAGAGTGGGGACTTCATCCAGAAGTCTTCCACATGCTGGTAACCCGTTGGGAAAGACCAATGGTGGACATGATGGCGTCTCGCCTCAACAAAAAACTGGACAGGTATTGCGCCAGGTCAAGAGATCCGCAGGCAATAGCTGTGGACGCGCTGGTAACGCCTTGGGTGTACCAGTCGGTGTATGTGTTTCCTCCTCTGCCTCTCATACCAAAAGTATTGAGAATTATACGGCAAAGAGGCGTAAGAACGATACTAGTGGTTCCGGATTGGCCAAGAAGGACTTGGTACCCGGAACTTCAAGAGATGATCACGGAAGATCCGTGGCCTCTACCTCTAAGGAGGGACTTGCTTCAGCAGGGTCCCTGTCTGTTTCAAGACTTACCGCTGCTGCGTTTGACGGCATGGCGGTTGAACGCCGGATCCTAATGGAAAAAGGCATGCCGGAAGAAGTCATTCCTACTTTGATTAAAGCAAGGAAAGAAGTAACCGTGCAACATTATCACCGAATTTGGCGAAAATATGTTGCGTGGTGCGAAGATCGGAGTGCTCCGACGGAGGAATTTCAACTGGGTCGATTCCTACATTTCCTGCAATCAGGATTGTCTATGGGTCTCAAATTGGGATCTATTAAGGTTCAAATTTCGGCCCTGTCGATTTTCTTTAAAAAAAAAAAAAAAAAAAATTGGCTTCAGTCCCTGAAGTCCAGACCTTTGTTAAGGGAGTGCTGCATATACAGCCCCCTGTGGTGCCTCCAGTGGCACCGTGGGATCTCAATGTAGTTTTGGATTTTCTAAAATCTCATTGGTTTGAACCACTAAATAAGGTGGATTTGAAATATCTCACTTGGAAAGTGACCATGCTTCTAGCCCTGGCTTCTGCCAGGAGAGTGTCAGAATTGGCAGCTTTATCTTACAAAAGCCCATATCTGATTTTCCATTCGGACAGGGCAGAACTGCGGACTCGTCCGCATTTTCTCCCTAAGGTGGTGTCAGCATTTCATCTGAACCAGCCTATTGTAGTGCCTGCGGCTACAAGTGACTTGGAGGACTCCAAGTTACTGGACGTTGTCAGAGCATTAAAAATATATATTGCAAGAACAGCTGGAGTCAGAAAATCTGACTCGTTGTTTATATTGTATGCACCCAACAAGATGGGTGCTCCTGCGTCTAAGCAGACGATTGCTCGTTGGATCTGTAGCACAATCCAACTGGCACATTCTGTGGCAGGCCTGCCACAGCCTAAATCTGTAAAGGCCCACTCCACAAGGAAGGTGGGCTCATCTTGGGCGGCTGCCCGAGGGGTCTCGGCATTACAACTTTGCCGAGCAGCTACGTGGTCAGGGGAGAACACGTTTGTAAAATTTTACAAATTTGATACTCTGGCTAAGGAGGACCTGGAGTTCTCTCATTCGGTGCTGCAGAGTCATCCGCACTCTCCCGCCCGTTTGGGAGCTTTGGTATAATCCCCATGGTCCTTTCAGGAACCCCAGCATCCACTAGGACGATAGAGAAAATAAGATTTTACTTACCGATAAATCTATTTCTCGGAGTCCGTAGTGGATGCTGGGCGCCCATCCCAAGTGCGGATTATCTGCATAAATTGTACATAGTTATTGTTAACTTATTCGGGTTATTGTTGTAGGAAGCCATCTTTCAGAGGCTCCGCTGTTATCATACTGTTAACTGGGTTTAGATCACAAGTTGTACGGTGTGATTGGTGTGGCTGGTATGAGTCTTACCCGGGATTCAAAATCCTCCCTTATTGTGTACGCTCGTCCGGGCACAGTACCTAACTGGAGTCTGGAGGAGGGTCATAGGGGGAGGAGCCAGTGCACACCACCTGATCGGAAAAAGCTTTACTTTTTGTGCCCTGTCTCCTGCGGAGCCGCTATTCCCCATGGTCCTTTCAGGAACCCCAGCATCCACTACGGACTCCGAGAAATAGATTTATCGGTAAGTAAAATCTTATTTTTTTCGAACACTATGGATATTTGGTTTTCTGGATACTTTAATGTCCATTTACTAGCTAATCAGAATGCCATAAACCAAGACCTAATTTCCCACCCACTAAACATGGATATTATAATGATGTGTATACACAGTGAGATATTTCTTTGCGATTTTGACTGTGTAGTCCAAATCGCAAAGAAAGTGCAGATCGCAAGGTGAAAGTCACCTTGCGATCCCGATGCGCAGTCCCGTGAGGTCGGTATCGCAAGCCTAGATAGACTTTGCAGGCAAGTAAATTTTGACTATCTCGTAGAAAAGATATTCAAAATTGACACTTAGCCAAAATCGGACAAAGCCAGTATCGCAAGCACAGTCATTATATGCTTGCGATACCGACCTCGTCCCTGTCGCACAGTGAGAAACGGGCATAGCCGAAATCTCACCGTGTGTACACACCTTTAGTTTACTCCTGTCTCCAAGCATGTGCTCAGTGTCAAGATGTAGATAGAGATCTCATAATTAAACAGGTTAAATGCCTTCCTCTTACCAAGCCAGTTGACTTTGTCGGAGAGCTCGTATAACACTTTGGGGGTAATTCAGATCTGATCACAGCAGCAAATTTGTTAGCTAATGGGTAAAACCATGTGCACTGCAGGGGGGCAGATATAACATGTGCAGAGAGAGTTAGATTTGGGTGGGTTATTTTGTTTCTGTGTAGGGTAAATACTGGCTGCTTTATTTTTACACTGCAATTAAGATTTCAGTTTAAACACACCCCACCCAAATCTAACTCTCTGCACTTGTTACATCTGTCCCACCTGCAGTACACATGGTTTTGCCCGTTAGCTAACAAATTTGCTGCTGCGATCAGATCTGAATTAGGCCCTTTGGTTGGTAAGAGACAAACATTTTAAGAATCCCGTCTAGTCTCATAGTGACTGACGCTCACTTTGTATCTGCTTTTGCTTTGTGAGCTATAATAAGCATGTAAATTATGACAACACTTCAGCATTTCAAATATAACCTTTTCAGGTGTATTTTTATATTGTGATTGAACTTTCAGCACATCAAAGCTCTAGCTTTCCGTTATTTAGCCCTCGGGGTTTGTTTCTTAAACAAAGCAAGTTTTGAGGAAATACAGTTTAATATTGCATCACTACAGGAGGGGCATTTATTATGTTTAGAACATATGCAGTCATTCCACACAGTCCAGGATGAGTGACATGGCATTATTGTGCTTATTGCTCTCAACTTGCGGTATGTGGGTTATGTATTCATGATGAAGCCTCTCCTGGAAGTTTCAACACACCCCAAAGGGACATCCAGGACAATTCTCAGTACTGGAAACTTATATATATATATATATATATATATATATATATACACACACATACACAGAGAGTAGGTGCGGCACTCCAATAAATTAGCCATGAAACTCCGTTAACCACAACGTTTCAATGCCATTTATTTGTTAGGCATTTTCATCAGGATATGCTGATGAAAATGCCTAACAAATAAAGGGCATTGAAACGTTGTGGTTAACGGAGTTTCATGGCTAATTTATTGGAGTGCCGCACCTACTGTCTGTGCATCGATTTCATTGTGAGGGCACCCAGAGCTATATTTGTCTAAAGTGGCTGTGCCGGACCCCTACCTGTCGTGTGTGTGTGTGTGTGTGTATATATATATATATATTTCTCTATCGTCCTAGTGGATGCTGGGGTTCCTGAAAGGACCATGGGGAATAGCGGCTCCGCAGGAGACAGGGCACAAAAGTAAAGCTTTCCGATCAGGTGGTGTGCACTGGCTCCTCCCCCTATGACCCTCCTCCAAGCCAGTTAGATTTTTGTGCCCGGCCGAGAAGGGTGCAATCTAGGTGGCTCTCCTAAAGAGCTGCTTAGAAAAGTTTAGCTTAGGTTTTTTATTTTACAGTGAGTCCTGCTGGCAACAGGATCACTGCAACGAGGGACTTAGGGGAGAAGAAGTGAACTCACCTGCGTGCAGGATGGATTGGCTTCTTGGCTACTGGACATCAGCTCCAGAGGGACGATCACAGGTACAGCCTGGATGGTCACCGGAGCCTTGCCGCCGGCCCCCTTGCAGATGCTGAAGTAAGAAGAGGTCCAGAATCGGCGGCAGAAGACTCCTCAGTCTTCTAAAGGTAGCGCACAGCACTGCAGCTGTGCGCCATTTTCCTCTCAGCACACTTCACACGGCAGTCACTGAGGGTGCAGGGCGCTGGGAGGGGGGCGCCCTGGGAGGCAAATGAATACCTATTTTGGCTAAAAATACCTCACATATAGCCTCCGGAGGCTATATGGAGATATTTAACCCCTGCCAGAATCCGTTAAGAGCGGGAGACGAGGCCGCCGAAAAAGGGGCGGGGCCTATCTCCTCAGCACACAGCGCCATTTTCCCTCACAGAAAGGCTGGAGGGAAGGCTCCCAGGCTCTCCCCTGCACTGCACTACAGAAACAGGGTTAAAACAGAGAGGGGGGGCACTAATTTGGCGTTAGAAATATATAAAAAAGATGCTATAAGGGAAAACACTTATATAAGGTTGTCCCTATATAATTATAGCGTTTTTGGTGTGTGCTGGTAAACTCTCCCTCTGTCTCTCCAAAGGGCTAGTGGGTCCTGTCCTCTATCAGAGCATTCCCTGTGTGTGTGCTGTGTGTCGGTACGTGTGTGTCGACATGTATGAGGACGATGTTGGTGAGGAGGCGGAGCAATTGCCTGTAATGGTGATGTCACTCTCTAGGGAGTCGACACCGGAATGGATGGCTTATTTAGGGAATTACGTGATAATGTCAACACGCTGCAAGGTCGGTTGACGACATGAGACGGCCGACAAACAATTAGTACCGGTCCAGACGTCTCAAAAACACCGTCAGGGGTTTTAAAACGCCCGTTTACTTTAGTCGGTCGACACAGACACAGACAGGGACACTGAATCCAGTGTCGACGGTGAATAAACAAACGTATTCCTTATTAGGGCCACACGTTAAAGGCAATGAAGGAGGTGTTACATATTTCTGATACTACAAGTACCACAAAAGAGGGTATTATGTGGGATGTGAAAAAACTACCGTAGTTTTTCCTGAATCAGATAAATTAAATAAAGTGTGTGATGATGCGTGGGTTCCCCCCGATAGAAAATTATGGGCGGTATACCCTTTCCCGCCAGAAGTTAGGGCGCGTTGGGAAACACCCCTTAGGGTGGATAAGGCGCTCACACGCTTATCAAAACAAGTGGCGGTACCGTCTATAGATAGGGCCGTCCTCAAGGACCAGCTGACAGGAGGCTGGAAAATATCATAAAAAGTATATACACACATACTGGTGTTATACTGCGACCAGCGATCGCCTCAGCCTGGATGTGCAGAGCTGGGGTGGCTTGGTCGGATTCCCTGACTAAAAATATTGATACCCTTGACAGGGACAGTATTTTATTGACTATAGAGCATTTAAAGGATGCATTTCTATATATGCGAGATGCATAGAGGGATATTTGCACTCTGGCATCAAGAGTAAATGCGATGTCCATATCTGCCAGAAGATGTTATGGACACGACAGTGGTCAGGTGATGCAGATTCCAAACGGCACAAAGGTGTATTGCCGTATAAAGGAAGAGGAGTTATTTGGGGTCGGTCCATCGGACCTGGTGGCCACGGCAACTGCTGGAAAATCCGCCGTTTTTACCCTAAGTCACATCTCTGCAGAAAAAGACACCGTCTTTTCAGCCTCAGTCCTTTCGTCCCTATAAGATCATATCTGCCCAGGGATAGAGGAAAGGGAAGAAGACTGCAGCAGGCAGCCCATTCCCAGGAACAGAAGCGTTCCACCGCTTCTGACAAGTTCTCAGCATGGCGCTGAGACCGTACAGGACCCCTGGATCCTACAAGTAGTATCCCAGGGGTACAGATTGGAATGTCGAGACGTTTCCCCTTCGCAGGCTCCTGAAGTCTGCTTTACCAAGGTCTCCCTCCGACAAGGAGGCAGTATGGGAAAAAATTCACAAGCTGTATTCCCAGCAGGTGATAATTAAATTACCCCTCCTACTACAAGAAAAGGGGTATTATTCCACACTATATTGTGGTACTGAAGCCAGAAGGCTAGGTGAGACTTATTCTAAAAAAATTTTTGAACACTTACAAAGGTTCAAATCAAGATGGAGTCACTCAGAGCAGTGATAACGAACCAGGAAGAAGGGGACTATATAGTGTCCCGGGACATCAGGGATGCTTACCTCTATGTCCCAAATTTGCCCTTCTCACTAAGGGTACCTCAGGTTCGTGGTGCAGAACTGTCACTATCAGTTTCAGACGCTGCCGTTTGGATTGTCCACGGCACCCCGGGTCTTTACCAAGGTAATGGCCGAAATGATGATTCTTCTTCGAAGAAAAGGCGTCTTAATTATCCCTTACTTGGACGATCTCCTGATAAGGGCATAGTCCAGGGAACAGTTGGAGGTCGGAGTAGCACTATCTCGGATACTGCTACAACAGCACGGGTGGATTCTAAATATTCCAAAATCGCAGCTGATCCCGACGACACGTCTGCTGTGCCTAGGGATGATTCTGGACACAGTCCAGAAAAAGGTGTTTCTCCCGGAAGAGAAAGCCAGGGAGTTATCCGAGCTAGTCAGGAACCTCCTAAAAACAGTGCATCATTGCACAAGGGTCCTGGTAAAAATGGTGGCTTCCTACGAAGCAATTCCATTCGGCAGATTTCACGCAAGAACTTTTCAGTGGGATCTGCTGGACAAATGGTCCGGATCGCATCTTCAGATGCATCAGCGGATAACCCTATATCCAAGGACAAGGGTGTCTCTCCTGTGGTGGTTATAGAGTGCTCATCTTCTAGAGGGCCGCAGATTCGGCATTCAGGATTGGATGCTGGTGACCACGGAGCCCAGCCCGAGAGGCTGGGGAGCAGTCACACAAGGAAAAAATTTCCAGGGAGTGTGATCAAGTCTGGAGACTTTTCTCCACATAAATATACTGGAGCTAAGGGTAAATTTATAATGCTCTAAGCTTAGCAAGACCTCTGCTTCAAGGTCAGCCGGTATTGATCCAGTGGGAAAAACATCACGGCAGTCGCCCACGTAAACAGACAGGGCGACACAAGAAGCAGGAGGGCAATGGCAAAAACTGCAAGGACTTTTCGCTGGGCGGAAAATCATGTGATAGCACTGTCAGCAGTGTTTCATCCCGGGAATGGAAACTGGGAAGCAGACTTCCTCAGCAGGCACGACCTCCACCCGGGAGAGTGGAAACTTCATCGGGAAGTTTTTTCCACATGATTGTAAACCGTTGGGAAATACCAAAGGTGGACATGATGGCGTCCCGTCTGAACAAAAAACGGGACAGGTATTGCGCCAGGTCAAGAGACCCTCAGGCAATAGCTGTGGACGTTCTGGTAACACCGTGGGTGTACCAGTCGGTGTATGTGTTCCCTCCTCTGCTTCTCATACCTAAGGTGCTGAGAATTATAAGACGTAGAGGAGTAAGAACTATACTCATGGCTCCGGATTGGCCAAGAAGGACTTGGTACCCGGAACTTCAAGAGATGCTTACAGAGGTCTTATGGCCTCTGCCGCTAAGAAGGGACTTGCTTCAGCAAGTACCATGTCTGTTCCAAGACTTACCGCAGCTGCGTTTGTCGGCATGGCGGTGGAAAGCCGGATCCTAAGGGAAAAAGGCATTCCGGAAGAGGTCATTCCTACCCTGGTCAAAGCCAGAAAGGAGGTGACCGCACAACATTATCACCACATGTGGCGAAAATATGTTGCGTGGTGTGAGGCCAGGAAGGCCCCACAAAGAAATTTCAACTCGGTCGTTTCCTGCATTTCCTGCAAACAGGAGTGTCTATGGGCCTCAAATTGGGGTCCATTAAGGTTCAAATTTCGGCCCTGTCGATTTTCTTCCAGAAAGAATTGGCTTCAGTTCCTGAAGTCCAGAAGTTTGTCAAGGGAGTATTGCATATACAACCCCCTTTTGTGCCTCCAGTGGCACTGTGGGATCTCAACGTAGTTCTGGGATTCCTCAAATCACATTGGTTTAAAACCAGTCAAATCTGTGGATTTGAAGCATCTCACATGAAAAGTGACCATGCTCTTGGCCCTGGCCTGGACCAGGCGAGTGTCAAATTGGTGGTTTTTTCTCAAAAAAGCCCATATCTGTTTGTCCATTCGGACAGGGCAGAGCTGCGGACTCGTCCCCAGTTCTCTCCCTAAGGTGGTGTCAGTGTTTCACCTGAACCAGCTTATTGTGGTGCCTTGCACCTACTAGGGACTTGGAGGACTCCAAGTTGCTAGATGTTGTCAGGGCCCTGAAAATATGTTCCAGGACGGCTGGAGTCAGGAAAACTGACTTGCTGTTATCCTGTATGCACCCAACAAACTGGGTGCTCTTGCTTCTAAGCAGACTATTGCTAGTTGGATGTGTAATACAATTCAGCTTGCACATTCTGTGGCAGGCCTGCCACAGCCAAAATATGTAAATGCCCATTCCACAAGGAAGGTGGGCTCATCTTGGGCGGCTGCCCGAGGGGTCTCGGCTTTACAACTTTGCCGAGCAGCTACTTGGTCAGGGGCAAACACGTTTGCTAAATTCTACAAATTTGATACCCTGGCTAAGGAGGACCTGGAGTTCTCTCATTCGGTGCTGCAGAGTCATCCGCACTCTCCCGCCCGTTTGGGAGCTTTGGTATAATCCCCATGGTCCTTTCAGGAACCCCAGCATCCACTAGGACGATAGAGAAAATAAGAATTTACTTACCGATAATTCTATTTCTCGGAGTCCGTAGTGGATGCTGGGCGCCCATCCCAAGTGCGGATTATCTGCAATACTTGTACATAGTTACAAAAATCGGGTTATTATTGTTGTGAGCCATCTTTTCAGAGGCTCCGCTGTTATCATACTGTTAACTGGGTTTAGATCACAAGTTGTACGGTGTGATTGGTGTGGCTGGTATGAGTCTTACCCGGGATTCAAAATTCCTCCCTTATTGTGTACGCTCGTCCGGGCACAGTACCTAACTGGCTTGGAGGAGGGTCATAGGGGGAGGAGCCAGTGCACACCACCTGATCGGAAAGCTTTACTTTTGTGCCCTGTCTCCTGCGGAGCCGCTATTCCCCATGGTCCTTTCAGGAACCCCAGCATCCACTACGGACTCCGAGAAATAGAATTATCGGTAAGTAAATTCTTATTATTTATTATATCCTATCCTGAACTGCTCTTTGCTACTACCCACACTCCTCCTTTGTCACGTAGCTCATGCCCTCCACTGCAACTATGTCTCATCTGTGTGATTGACAGGTCGCTGACTTTTTGTTAGTATTTATTTATTTATATATTTTTTTTTTTTTTTGAAAGGGGGGGGGGGTTTGCTGGAAGTTTAGTTGGCTTTACTTTTAAGGTTTTCCAGCAGAGTAACTTCTGTCATCTGTCCTGCACACACAGTTTAGTTGTCGCCCCTGTATCATTGTAACTGCTATTGGGGGGGATTGGCAGTTGTCACTTTGCATCGCTCTTTCCTAACAGCTTTACCTCTGATAACTAGCATTTGGTATCTCAAAAATGTGTAGTTGGTACACTTGTCCATAATGGACACACCTCAAGCATTTCATTGCCTAATTTTTAAATGGCCACTTATGCCAGCCCATACCAGACAGTAGGTCACTCGGGATGATTGAAAATATGGGATCACTATAGAGTGGGGAGGAAAATACAGTAAGGAGAAGACTGCGGTCCGGTTGTATGTTCATCATCTGACCACCATGACATGCTGCACTGAGCCTGGATCTTTTCTCATTTGGCCCTATATGTAGGCTTACCATACTATCCCTTTAAATTGTGACTCCTGAATTACACAGGTTCTGTGGCTGGCTGGCTACAAGCCGGCATTTCACCTGGTTTTAATCTGCTACAGAACCTGTGTAATCCGTGAGTGTCCCGGTTTGAAAGGATAGTACGGTAGTGTGTTTTTTTGGAACGATGGTCTTACAGCTTGTCACTGGTGGAGCGGTAGGGTCAACCCATGTGTGGCCACCGTCTGTTCGATTTTATTAGCCGTAATATAATGATTTAAAAGTTAATCTTAAAGTAATGAAAATACCACCAAATCACCGGTTACAAAGGTAATAAATGAGTTTCCCGTCTGATATCTTTCATTTTTGGGGCTGTGCATTTATTTCTGCAACTTTGCTTTACTTGCTCTTTGACCCGCTTCTGCCACCTGTTTGTCATCTTCCAGTTGTTTGATTTCTGTGTCCAGTGCAGGTAGCCCAACATAGCTGTTATATCCCGTAGCAACACGGACAATTTACTGATTATATAACAGCAAAGCATAGCTGAAAAGACAAAATCATCAATAATCAGTTAAGCTTGCAGAAGGACATACGCAAACCATAATGTTACAAAGTTTTGAACTTGTAAAATACATTTATATCCTGAACTTAGATGTTGGCGTCAGATCAAAAACTGATTTTAACTGTGTACAGGAAATATCAGTTATGTTAGGATTGGATTTGCTGTGAATTTAGGAAGTTCCCAGTGATGTTTTTTCTTCTTCTGTATTCCGTTTTAATATGTGATCTTTTCTGCCACCTAGTGTGTAGAGGTGGTATCTTATTTATTAACAGTTTCTTATATAGCGCAGCAAATTCCGTTGCGCTTTACAATTTGAAATAACAATAACAAACTGGGTGATAACAGTCATAGAGGTAGGAAGGCCCTGTTCGCAAGCTTACAGTCTATAGGGAAATAGCACCTTTCCTTGTGTACATATGCCTATCTATTGCATAGAATGAGAAGACATGTGAGAATATGTGTGGACTGTACAGAGTGGATGCAATTTGATAGGAAGGTTTAGGAAAGTTATCTGGAAGGTTCTGGAATTTGATACGCTTGCCTAAAGAGGTGAGTTTTCAGGGAACGCTTGAAGGTTTGGAGACTAGAGGAGAGTCTTATTGTGCGTGGTAGGGCATTCCACAGAGTGGGTGCAGCCCGATGAAAGTCCTGCAGTCGTGAGTGGGAGCGAGTAATGAGTGTGGATGAGAGACGCAGGTCTTGTGAAGAGCGAAGAGGTTGGGTTGGGAGATATTTTGTGATAAGCGAAGTGATGTACATTGGTGTAGTTTGGTTAATGGCCTTGTGTGTGAGTGAAAGTATTTTATATTGAGTGCGGTAGAGTACAGGTAACCAATGGAGGGACTGACAGAGTGGATCTGCAGACGATGAATGTCTAGCGAGGAAGATAAGCCTCGCCGCTGCATTCAGAATGGATTGTAGAGGGGAGAGTCTTGTTTTGGGAAGACCAGTTAGGAGACTATTGCAATAATCAATGCGGGAGATAATGAGAGCGTGGATTACAGTTTTAGCAGTCTTGTGTAAGGTATGGTCGTATCTTTGCGCATTCAACGTGGAGTCACAGTGCATTTATCCATACATTACTGCTGTTATTGCTAAAGGGAAGTCCTCTGCAAATGTCACTGCACAGTGCCTTAGGCTGTGTGCACACAGGAGTTGGCACTTACTCAAATGCAGGAAATATCAACTTTAAGTGTGCTAGATGGACATTCCTATATGCTTAGAGCTCATTTATTTTATAGAGATTACTAAGGAGTTGATCCAGCTTGCATTTTAGATTGGACATAGAAATGTCTCGACTTCATTTATTGATATCACACTGATTTGAAAAGTTGAAACCAAAATATTGAAAGGTTTTATCTCATACACTTATATACTTTGTGGAATATTAGCAATGTTTTACACGGGGCTTGTAATCAGCACGACCGTCCAGCAGTAATGTTCAGCTTCCAATCTTGGCAGTTATTTCATACTACATCATTTACGTTTTCATGAATTAACTGGCTTTAAAAACACACATTTTCCACGGACTGAGTCCGCCTCGGTGTGCCGGGATAGAAGGTGAGGGGAAGTGTGTGTCATTTTTGACAATACGAAATTAAGAAATACCTCTGGCGCTACCACCTTCCTAATATAACCACACAAATAAATACAGTGTCACCTTCCACAAAGCAACAGTATCCTTAATCCACTTCGCTTGAATTCGGGGACAATCTCCTTCAGTATCAAATTTGACGCAGTTGCTTGCAGCAATTCAGTGCAGAATATATAAAAAGAAAAAATATCACAAAAATAGTGTAATACAATTCACACTAGTGTCAATGTATTTCAGTCATAAAAACATTTAAGACAGCTTCTTTGTAAAATGTTGTTTTAAAATCTGTCCTTCACCACAAGGCTGTTATCTGCCTTGAGGAAGCGTTGAGAGCAACTCGAAACGCGTTGGGAGTGTGACTTGGCTGACTTACCTGCATTCTGATTAGTCGGTGGTGGTTGGCGCTGATGATAACTTAGAGGGGGAAAGGAAGGAAACCGGACTCTCCCATAATTCACTCACTCCTTTGCTCCTTGCCAGGAGCCAGGCACGATACTACTTTAATTTTACACCAGCCTTGTGGTGAAGGAAAGATTTTAAAACCTGCTGGGTGGACTTGACATTGTTGCATTGTGGAAGGTGACACTGTATTTATTTGTGTGGTTATATTAGGAAGGTGGTAGCGCCAGAGGTATTTCTTAATTTCGTATTGCCATATTATTTCTGTGGTTGGGTTCCACAAAGTGATACCTAGGTAGCCCTGATACACCAAGCGCCCGTGTCTTCTCTATATTTTTTACTTTGCGTGTCATTTTCGAATAAGTATTTTTAGTTGCCATTATTTCTTGTTTTCTACTTAAAAGTTTTTTAAACTATAACTAAATGTAGCTTACATCTATTTCTTTTTAAGCTCTTAGAGCTGTTCGACAGTGAAGACCCTCGTGAAAGGGACTATTTAAAAACAGTCTTACACAGAATTTATGGCAAATTTCTGGGACTTAGAGCATTTATTCGAAAACAGATTAACAATATTTTTCTACGGTAAGTTGGTTTTGTATTTATATCATGGTATAAATTTTTTTGTTTTTCTGTAATGGTTCTTAAATAATTTCCATTTTAGTATGCCAAGTTCTCCCTTTTATGGATCCTCATTGTCTGTTTCGCTAATATATCTCCTGTCGTGTATTTAATCATCTCTAGATGGTCTCTAGCCCTTAGCTTTCCAACAGAATCCTACATTTAGATCTGTAGTGTAAGTCAATGAACACCCTGCTCAAGCTAGATGATTTAGAAAACATCCCCTGTTAGGGTTCCATGAGGAATGGGTTTGAGAAATACTGGTCTGCACCATGCCAGATTGCTGGTGCACAGTACAGCAATATAATAATTACACTGCACAGGCTCGTGCATGATATCATGCAGCACGGCCAACGGAAAGATGTTGCATATGATGCGCAGGAGCACACGATCATAGGTACACATTAGATGAACAGTGAGATTTGTCATTCCGGTATAGCAAATCGTGGTGATATCGTCTAAGGGGGATATATCCAATTAGCCCCAGTAATTTACCGGGGCTAATTGTCCCGCCGGGGGCTATTATATTAGCCCCGATATACCAGCACGAGTGGTGGCTTATCGAGGGTTACCGGGTGGTGGCTGCATCGGGTGCCGGGTGCTGACAGCTCCCGGTGCAGCACGGCTTCTCCCGTTCACATGGCTGCTCCTCCGCCATGTGATTGCTGTCGGGAGAGAGGGGGGGATGTGGGTCACGGTGCTGCCACGGCTTTCCCTTCTGGGAGTCACCACGCCAAGTGGCAGCTTCCGGGCCGCAGCGCCATGCCTGCAGTCCCAGCCTGCTGCAGCGGGCATGGGGCACTGCAGGTTGTCCGTGGTCATCGGGGATTCTGAAGCAGGCGAAACCGAATTCCGGAAACAGCCCTGTTTTCAAGCGAAAACGGGGCTGTTTCTCACGAAAATACATAGGTTTCATTGAACCTGTGTATTTTCGAGAGAAGGGGCATTTGTTTACAGGCGATCTAATAAGATAACTTGTAAAAAAAAAAATAACCTTGATGAAACATCGGGAAAAATTGTGGAAAACCGATGTTTTACCGTGGGTAATAGGATACCCCCCTAAGTGTTTACCCACACTCATGCACTAAATGTTGTAATTATTATTTCTGGTTTTATCTTATTTTAGATTTGTTTATGAAACTGAGCACTTTAATGGTGTAGCAGAACTGCTGGAAATATTAGGAAGGTAAGCAGCTATTATCCCAAAATGTTACACTTTTTATATTTATTTTAAATGTTGTTGTTATGCCTTTTCAGTCATTTTACACAGTGAAGCACCTTCATGTCATACTTTTTAAATGTCATATTATTTTGGGCATCTGATAATAGCTTATACATGCTTTATCCTTGAACAAATCAGTTTGTTTTTAAACAAATGAACGGATTTTTAAATAGCAGTGATAACAAAACTTCTAGAGCTGCACGGGTCTCGTAGGGTAAATAATAAATAACCCTACCCAGCTCTCCTGCATGCAGCCACGGTTTCCTCTGCTCTGTCATTCACATCTAGCCCCATTTAGCAGCCCAGGGCTGTGTGAAGCTGTGGCGTGCGGCGCAACCTTGGGGATAAATAATAAACAGCCATCATTGCATTACACCTTCTCACTGGTCCTCAATAGCAAGAGATTAAAGAAGGAGAGTATAGGCCCTTTAAAAGACAAGTTGGGAGTCTTAATCAAAAATGATAATGACATAGCGGACACACTAAATTAGTTGTTACTATGGTCGTCCTGTTCACACCCATCTCTGTAGCCATTTTACTGTGATGTGCAAAAAAAGACTTGTTTGTGCTACACCATGGAAATAACGAAGACCTGAGAATAAGGTCCTGGTTTTCCATACATATCTACTAACTGAGAACGCTTTGTCTTTTCAGTTCATTTCCTTTGTATTGTAATGTTCTCTTGCATCCTTTACATAATGTGTCCCTTTGCTTTTAGATTTTCAGCAACGTGATTATCTTATTGGATATCCAGTAGCGGTTTATTTTTGTTAACACTGTATGAGAAATCACTGCTCTGCTCTCAGACTTTGAGTTCAATTCGGCGCAAATTGAATTGCACTGGGAAGGAGCTAACATAGCTATTCAATTTAGCACTCTGTTATGTCGGAGAATGCCAGTTCTCCCACCTTTAAACATGGTGTTTAGTTGCGAGAACCGTCATTCTCCAACTAAAGTACCTGTCACGGTGCTGTTCCCGCCGCTCTTAAGAGCAGAGAAAAGCATTGCGCCAGTAGTTTTATTGGATTTTTGCTCACAGCCAAGAAGAAATCCTCTAGTTGGGCATAATCACTGAATTAAATAGCTACGGTAGCTCCTTCCTGGCGCTCTTCAATTTGTGCTGAATTGAATCGATCCCTTAGATACCATTATATCTGCAGTCGAGAACTATTTTGTGTCCTATTCTAGGGTAGCAAAGATAAACTTGCATGTTTGATCTAATTAAAAACACAGAATGGATTATGGAAAAAGTGATTACAAACTATGGACGGAATTCAATTCTTTTTCTGACTGCAAATACAGTAGATGGCGCCCAAACGGAGCTGTTCAATTGTAACTTCGGTTGGCTACGGGCATCTGCATTTCAGCTCGCACACCCTTGCGGTGGCAAGCTGGAATGTACCAAAAGTCACCCGTTTGGGCGCCCAAACGGCACTTTTTGCGATTGCGCCAAGCACTTTGCTTGGGTTTAGCTGCTTTACGTGGCTAAACCCGACCTCTATGAGCATGATAGCTGTGCTTAAAAAGATCAATTGAATATCGCCCCGTGTTCTCCCGTCAATTTAGACTGGAGATCAAACGCAATATAGCAATTGAATTCCGCCCTATTACAATAATATTTGTATTACCGTATATACTCGAGTATAAGCCGACTTTTTCAGCACTTTTTTTTGTGCTGAAAAAGCCACCTCGGCTTATACTCGAGTCAGTGCAGGCAGAGGCAGAGCAGTGTGAAGGAGGGACATGGAGCGCACAGCGCGCGGCGCTCCTGTGTCCCTCCTGCATCTCCGGCGGCAGCAGCGGCGGTTCTATTACAGGAAATACCCGTTCGTGACCTCTGATCACGAACCGGCACTTCCTATAATAGACCCGCCGCGGCCGCCGAAGATGCAGGAGGGACACAGGAGAGCCGCGCACGCTGTGTGCTTCGTGTCCCTCCAGAAGACAGCGCGGGATCGACGGAGGGGTAAGTAACAGCACTGTGGGGCATACCTGGCACTTGGGGAGGGAACGTATCTGGCAGCACTGTGGGGGCATATCTGGCAGCACTGTGGGGGCATATCTGGCAGCACTGTGGGGGCATATCTGGCAGCACTGTGGAGGCATATCTGGCAGCACTGTGGGGGCATATCTGGCAGCACTGTGGGGGCATATCTGGCAGCACTGTGGGGGCATATCTGGCAGCACTGTGGGGGCATATCTGGCAGCACTGTGGGGGCATATCTGGCAGCACTGTGGGGGCATATCTGGCAGCACTGTGGGGGCATAACTGGCAGCACTGTGGGGGCATAACTGGCAGCACTGTGGGGGCATATCTGGCAGCACTGTGGGGGCATATCTGGCAGCACTGTGGGGGCATAACTGGCAGCACTGTGGGGGCATATCTGGCAGCACTGTGGGGGCATATCTGGCAGCACTGTGGGGGCATATCTGGCAGCACTGTGGGGGCATATCTGGCAGCACTGTGGGGGCATATCTGGCAGCACTGTGGGGGCATATCTGGCAGCACTGTGGGGGCATAACTGGCAGCACTGTGGGGGCATATCTGGCAGCACTGTGGGGGCATATCTGGCAGCACTGTGGGGGCATATCTGGCAGCACTGTGGGGGCATATCTGGCAGCACTGTGGGGGCATATCTGGCAGCACTGTGGGGGCATAACTGGCAGCACTGTGGGGGCATATCTGGCAGCACTGTGGGGGCATATCTGGCACTATGAGGGCATATCTGGCACTGAGGGCTGTGTACGGCTAGAGCTGCATTTCCCACCCTAGGCTTATACTCGAGTCAATAAGTTTTCCCAGGTTTTTGTGGTAGAATTAGGTGCCTCGGCTTATATTCGGGTCGACTTATACTCGAGTATATACGGTATTAGTCCCCACCTCGCTGTGTTTTTTATTTTTTATATAAAGGGATTGCTCCTAGGATGTAGAATGAAGGTCCTGTTTCAGAGGTGCACATAAATCCCACTGCAACAGCTATTCCACACGCAGCGGATTTGCGAATATCGCAGCAGTGGGAATGTGACTTAAGATGTCCACAGTCGTTATCTCAAATCCACCGATTGTGTACAGAGATGCGGCATTGTACGGACATTGGTCACACTATCGATCACGTCCGTCTGAAGTAAGCTGCCGGGCTCATACACACTCCCGAAAAAGGGTGGAGGTACACCTGCTTTTGACTCGTCACAACACCCCCGTGACCGCCCACAAACGCTCCTTGATTTTCAATCACACTACGTTCCAAGTCATCACTGCGACCAGTCACTAATGAATGTGCAGCACAAAAAATATTGCTTAGATGTGCAAAAATGGACAATGTCCACTTCTGAAACTGTCCCCAGGTCATTACCTAGCAATTTACAGAATGACTTATTTATTATGTTTTCTATGTTGAATTCATTACACTCTTAACCTCATTTTATCTCATATTTCCGCTATGAAGTCTTGTTTTGTTTATTGGGTAACTTGTTCGTTTCTTTTCCTCTCCCCTCACAGTATTATTAATGGCTTTGCATTACCTCTGAAAGCTGAGCATAAGCAATTCCTTGTGAAAGTACTGATTCCTCTGCATACTGTCAGGAGCTTATCCCTCTTCCATGCACAGGTAAGGTTTATTCAGTGTCCAGAAGGAATATAGACCGTAAATATATATATACAGGTTGACACCAGATGGTCTACAGTCAATATAGGTTGACAGGGTCAAAAGGTCAACAGTTAAATAGTCGACGTGGACTTTGGTTAACATTAAATGGTTGACATGGACTTGGGTCGACAGGCTCAATAAAGTTGACATGCTAATGGTCAGCACACAAAAAAAGGTTGACACATGGTTTTTCATGATGGTTAGGCGCTTGCAGAAAGGTTAGGCTGCCAGAGGGGATTGTCAGTTAGGCGTTTGCCAGAGGGTTAGGGTTAGGCACTTGGGGGAGGATTAGGCTGCCAGAGGGGATGGTTAGGGTTAGGCATTTGGCAGAGGGCTAGGATTAGGCTGCCGGAGGGGATGGTTAGGGTTTTGCATTAGGCAGAGGGTTAGGGTTAGGCACTTGGGGGAGGATTAGGCTGCCGGAGGGGATGATTAGGGTTAGGCATTTGGCAGAGGGTTACAGTTAGGCACTTGAGGGAGGATTAGGCTGCCGGAGGGGATAGTTAGGCTTTTGGCAGAGGGTTGTTGTTAGGCACTTGGGGGAGAATTAGGCTGCTGGAGAGGATGGTTAGGCATTTGGCAGAGAGGTAGGGTTAGGCACTTGGAGGATTAGGCTGCCGGAGGGGATGATTAGGGTTAGGCACTTGGGGGAGGATTAGGCAGCTGGAGGGGATGGTTACGGTTAAGCATTTGGCAGAGGGTTAGGCTTTGGAGGGGATGGTTACGGTTAGGCCAGTGGTTCTCACAATGTGCACCCTTGTCGGGGTGCCTTGGATTGGTGGTCCAGGACCAAGTCAAAATAATTTATGGACAATGTAATAGGCTAAATTTCTCAATAACAAACTTTTGGCCTAGGGGTGCCGTGAAACAAATTCTGATACTCTAGGGCGCCGTTTTTCAAAAATATTTGGGAACCACTGGGTTAGGCATTTGGCAGACGGTTAGGCTGTGGAAGGGGATGGTGAGTGTTAGTTACTAGGTGGAGGATTAGGGTTAGTCTGTGGAAGGGGATGGTTAGGGTTAGGCACTTGGGGGAGGGTTGGGCTGTAGAAGGGAATGGTTAGTGTTAGGTATCAGGTTAGGCACTAGCGGGGAGGATTAGGCTTAGGCTGTGGAAGGGGATGGTTAGGGTTAGGCACTTGGGGGAGGGTTGGGCTGTAGAAGGGATTGGTTAGTGTTAGGTATCAGGTTAGGCACTAGCGGGGAGGATTAGGGTTAGTCTGTGGAAGGGGATGGTTAGGGTTAGGCACTTGTGGGAGGGTTGGGCTGTAGAAGGGAATGGTTAGTGTTAGGTATCAGGTTAGGCACTAGCGGGGAGGATTAGGGTTAGTCTGTGGAAGGGGATGGTTAGGGTTAGGCACTTGGGGGAGGGTTGGGCTGTAGAAGGGAATGGTTAGTGTTAGGTACCAGGTTAGGCACTAGCGGGGAGGATTAGGGTTAGTCTGTGGAAGGGGATGGTTAGGGTTAGGCACTTGGGGGAGGGTTGGGCTGTAGAAGGGAATGGTTAGTGTTAGGTATCAGGTTAGGCACTAGCGGGGAGGATTAGGGTTAGTCTGTGGAAGGGGATGGTTAGGGTTAGGCACTTGGGGGAGGGTTGGGCTGTAGAAGGGAATGGTTAGTGTTAGGTACCAGGTTAGGCACTAGCGGGGAGGATTAGGGTTAGGCTGTGGAAGGGGATGGTTAGGGTTAGGCACTTGGGGGAGGGTTGGGCTGTAGAAGGGAATGGTTAGTTTTAGGTATCAGGTTAGGCACTAGCGGGGAGGATTAGGCTGTGGAAGGGGATGGTTAGGGTTAGGCACTTGGGGGAGGGTTGGGCTGTAGAAGGGAATGGTTAGTGTTAGGTATCAGGTTAGGCACTAGCGGGGAGGATTAGGGTTAGGCTGTGGAAGGGGATGGTTAGGGTTAGGCACTTGGGGGAGGGTTGGGCTGTAGAAGGGAATGGTTAGTGTTAGGTATCAGGTTAGGCACTAGCGGGGAGGATTAGGGTTAGTCTGTGGAAGGGGATGGTTAGGGTTAGGCACTTGGAGGGTTGGGCTGTAGAAGGGAATGATTAGTGTTAGGTACCAGGTTAGGCACTAGCGGGGAGGATTAGGGTTAGTCTGTGGAAGGGGACGGTTAGGGTTAGGCACTTGGGGGAGGGTTGGGCTGTAGAAGGGAATGGTTAGTGTTAGGTATCAGGTTAGGCACTAGCGGGGAGGATTAGGGTTAGTCTGTGGAAGGGGATGGTTAGGGTTAGGCACTTGGGGGAGGGTTGGGCTGTAGAAGGGAATGGTTAGTGTTAGGTACCAGGTTAGGCACTAGCGGGGAGGATTAGGGTTAGGCTGTGGAAGGGGATGGTTAGGGTTAGGCACTTGGGGGAGGGTTGGGCTGTAGAAGGGAATGGTTAGTTTTAGGTATCAGGTTAGGGTTAGGCACTAGCGGGGAGGATTAGGGTTAGTCTGTGGAAGGGGATGGTTAGGGTTAGGCACTTGGGGGAGGGTTGGGCTGTAGAAGGGAATGGTTAGTGTTAGGTATCAGGTTAGGCACTAGCGGGGAGGATTAGGCTTAGGCTGTGGAAGGGGATGGTTAGGGTTAGGCACTTGGGGGAGGGTTGGGCTGTAGAAGGGAATGGTTAGTGTTAGGTATCAGGTTAGGCACTAGCGGGGAGGATTAAGGTTAGGCTGTGGAAGGGGATGGTTAGGGTTAGGCACTTGGGGGAGGGTTGGGCTGTAGAAGGGAATGGTTAGTGTTAGGTATCAGGTTAGGCACTAGCGGGGAGGATTAGGGTTAGTCTGTGGAAGGGGATGGTTAGGGTTAGGCACTTGGGGGAGGGTTGGGCTGTAGAAGGGAATGGTTAGTGTTAGGTATCAGGTTAGGCACTAGCGGGGAGGATTAGGGTTAGTCTGTGGAAGGGGATGGTTAGGGTTAGGCACTTGGGGGAGGGTTGGGCTGTAGAAGGGAATGGTTAGTGTTAGGTACCAGGTTAGGCACTAGCGGGGAGGATTAGGGTTAGGCTGTGGAAGGGGATGGTTAGGGTTAGGCACTTGGGGGAGGGTTGGGCTGTAGAAGGGAATGGTTAGTTTTAGGTATCAGGTTAGGGTTAGGCACTAGCGGGGAGGATTAGGGTTAGTCTGTGGAAGGGGATGGTTAGGGTTAGGCACTTGGGGGAGGGTTGGGCTGTAGAAGGGAATGGTTAGTGTTAGGTATCAGGTTAGGCACTAGCGGGGAGGATTAGGGTTAGTCTGTGGAAGGGGATGGTTAGGGTTAGGCACTTGGGGGAGGGTTGGGCTGTAGAAGGGAATGATTAGTGTTAGGTACCAGGTTAGGCACTAGCGGGGAGGATTAGGGTTAGTCTGTGGAAGGGGACGGTTAGGGTTAGGCACTTGGGGGAGGGTTGGGCTGTAGAAGGGAATGGTTAGTGTTAGGTATCAGGTTAGGGTTAGGCACTAGGGGGGAGGATTAGGGTTCAAATTACACACAAAATGTGTCAACCTGAATCCATGTTGCCCATTTAACTGTCGACCTTTAGACTCGGTCAACATATCCACTGTTGACCTATCGACTTTTTATCTAGACTCGCTCGTTCTTTTAATCCACACCCAGTTTATTCGGCGATCGCTGCTATTTTATGTAGTGCATATTTTTTTTCTGCTCATGCCAGCTTATAGCCTAACTCCGGTGAATGAAGTGGCTCTGAAGGTGGGTCTGTATGATGTGGAATGCCTAGCAATGCGAGCATTGGTTTTGAGTTACATTTCAAGATCTTAAACACGCTCATCAGCTACTGTGTTTTCTCCCATTTTTTCTTGTGGTTCTGTATTATTAAACACATTAAAAAAAAAAAAACAGTGATCTGTTCTCCACCTATGCCCTGATGTCCTGGCCTTGCTGGTGAACATGACGGGAATACTGCTTTGCCATGCTTATATCTAAATGCAATTGTGTAATCGCTTTTAGCATAATTTAAGAATTCACAGCTGAATAAACAGCATCATTTCAGAGCGAGACCATTGGAATCACTCTGGAATCTTTGAATTTTCTCAGAGGTTTCTGATTTGCTCAGGAATTAAAACGGTAATCCGTTTCCATGCTGTATTAAAGTATTCTTGGTAATTTTATACAGGGCCACAAATATCTGGAATGCGTGGTAATGTCAGCTGTCTGTAACTTTTCTACTTTGTCTTTTTTTTTTTTTTTCCTTTCGCAGCTGGCATATTGTATAGTACAGTTTCTGGAAAAAGACCCTTCCCTCACAGAACCAGTGAGTATTGCTAACGGACATCTGTCAATGACATTTGCTTTTCCTAGTCTGTGGGTAACTGTAACATTTTATTGTTTGTTTACTTATTAGGTTATTAGAGGACTGATGAAGTTCTGGCCAAAGACCTGTAGTCAAAAAGAGGTGAGTTGTAATACACTGCAAATCTTTACACTCTCTGTGATGACCCATCTGTATGTTATAGCTTACCTTACTATCACATACTAGTGCACCCTGACCACTTTCCAAATCTCCACTGGTTCTGGTCTTCCCATTAGACTGCAAGCTCTCTCAGGAGCCGGGTCGTCCTGCTATTTTGTCTACCATGTGTATACCGTCTTTCTGTATGCCCAGTTTCTCCCTACTGTCCAATGCTGCGGAGCGCTGTGGGGCATGCTGCTAATCCTGGTAAAGGAAGTAGCCAAGTGAGTGCCGCTGTGCCCTAAACCTAATTAGTATGGGTATACCACATAGAGCAGGTGTCTGTGATTTTCCCTCCAGTAACGCTTTCCGGACTGGGTTTGAGGCTTTTGCACTAAATCGCAGAACTGTGTCCGTAAGTGTTGCCTTACTTTGGCACGTGGGTGTGCAAGACAGAAGTTACATTTATCCTTTTTTGATGCCACCTTGTTATAGTGGGCCTGATTCAGCGGTGGACACAAATCGGCTCGGTGCTGTGTCTGTGGTCGCAGCAGATCTGAGAAGATATGCATATTCCGCAGGAGCCATCTTTAGTGAAAAGACGCCCACCGGCGACTACTTAGATCTGATGCTCGCGTCCATAGATGCAGCATAAGGGTTGCTCAGAATGACCGTTGTAACTGAGATGCCGGAGCCACACACAGGGGCAGATTTATTAAGCTTGGTGAAGTGATAAAGTGGAAGGTGATAAAGGACCAGCCAATCAGATCCTTACTGCCATGTCACAGGCTGGGTTTGAAAATTACTGGCTGGTCCATTATCACCTTCCACTTTATCACTTTACCAAGCTTAAATAAATCTGCCCCACAGTCACTAGCTGCAACTCTCTCCAAACCCCCCCACCACACACACACACACACATACACATGCCCCACCACATCCCACGCTCACACACATACACCCCAAAACTGGTTGTGACACGCTTGCATTGTAGAAGTCACTCCCAGTTACTTCCCCCAAACAGTCGCTGGCTGTCCATCAGAGTGCGAGTGAAGCAACAAAGACATATGCACAGAACTGAAGCCATTGGCCAGTAGTAATCACATCGAAAATACATCCACCACTGAATCAAGCCCATTGATTATCGTGCAGAGAAATGCTGAACATGTGACAATGAAATTTTCCTCTGGAGGTTTGATGATAAAAGTTGCTTGGGTCTGGAATAGACAGATGACGTCCTCTGTCATTGGCGGCAGCCCCTTGCTTTGGGGATCAGAGTTGATTGCAAAGCAACAGTGAAATGATCCTACCAAATGAACACACTAATACACATAGTAAAGGAGAGTTATCTAAAAATGAATGTCCCCCCTTAAAGCTTGGTAGTATGTCGAGCAATAAATGAATCCTATTAATTGCGTTATACAGAAACACAGTGCACCCTTACAGTGCGCTAGGTGCCTGGATAGTTGGGATGGAGGCAGTAGACGGTCATGGAGATCAGCCTGTTATTCTCCAACATTGCAGTTCTCTAGGCTCGCTATATATTTCCAAATCCAGCATTGTGTCTTTCCTTGGCAGTCACAACAATGCGAGTCCAGCAATGTATGGATCCTAGCTCTCGGTGATGATGAACGACTGGTACAATTCCATGTGTAGGGAAGCACAGTACGGTGGTGTGTTATTTATTCATGCATCTTCAAAGTCGTCTTAGTCACATGCCAGACTACTTGCATACTAAATATGTTGCACCAAAGGGGAATATTGTGGCCATTGCACAGCACTTAACGTACTGCCCATTAGTAATGTCTGTGAGTGCTGATTCTGCTCGGAACACCGGAGATAACAGTGTGCTAACTTTGTGTCCTCTGTTTCCAGGTCATGTTTCTTGGAGAGCTGGAAGAGATTTTGGATGTCATTGAACCTTCACAATTTGTCAAAATCCAGGAGCCTTTGTTTAAACAGATATCCAAGTGTGTTTCCAGCCCTCATTTCCAGGTGAGCGGGTACTGTTGATAGGTGATTAAAGCACAGGTGATTAGCCTTACGAGATCATAGATAGAGCTTTGTTTCTTCTAGTGTTTAGCTTACTTGCTTTTCAATATTTATTAGATTTTCTCGTGTGAGCCACTGCTGCCCTTCTCCTTCCATGAGCTATACTGTTCAGTAACAGTGTGAGAGGCAGATCTAAATGTGGGAACAGCTTCTACAGCTAGGATGCTCCCATCCTAAATTTCTGTTCACATTTTAAATCCCCCCCCCCCTAATGTGTCTGTATAATTTCCATTTTGGATGACATTTTAAAACCGGAATGCATTTCTGTAGAAATGAAATGATTACATTTTCCTAATTCAACTACATTAAGAAATGGGAAGATAGAACTTTCTTCAAGGTCACTGTGCGAGTGTGTGACATTCACTGAATATTCTCTCAATAACTATTACCTCCTTTCTATTGACCAGGTATTTTTACTACCCCAATCACTCCATTTTACAGAAACTCTAAACAGTCTTTTCCAAGTGTCAGGACAGCTGGGGCTAAGCGCACAGGACCCAGGAAGTTTGGGAGTTAATCTAGAACCTCTTTCATTTTTCATTCTGCTACTAGCTGGAGAACTATGCAATTCCACACATCAGCTTGCCATGTGTCCAGAGCACTGATTGGTTGCTGACCTGGACCCCTTACACACCACATATGTTGGAAGTGTGGAACTTCAAAATCCTCCTGACCTTGATGATGAGGAAGCGTGGGTGCTACTGTGTAATTTAGACCCCCCCCCCCCCCCCCCTTTAAAATCTTGACAAATAAGCAGGCAAGTAAAGCTATATAACAAGGTTGATTACCTTGTAATGGGAACTGACAGGGTAAAACTTAGGTATTTTCTGTGTTACATAGAAGTTTGGTTGGTAAACCTGAGTAAGATTATAGAAACGCCCTCTGGAGAGACTGCCAGGTTTACATTTCAATTAATGTTCTTTCATTTTAGGTATACCTTAACTTTTCTGTTGAAGGTCATTTTAAACTTGTAGTAGAAGATAGTAAGACACACTTGATATAATAGCAGGGACCCAATCCATTCCGGTTTCCTATTATTAGTAACCTGTGATCTAGATCCACAGGCCAGGACCCCCATTACTGCCTGCATAGTGCCTTGTGGAGATCTGTACAGGCGTTTGTATAGCCGTCTATAGAAACACATTTCTCACTTCACTTCTTCAAATTTGTTATGGTACAAGAATCCACCTAGAAATATTAACCTAGCGTCATACAACTGGAATACTTGATGGCATTTGAAAAGTATCTCCTGGAGGTGTCAGATGTTGATTGTCAGATTCCACCATTGGTCTGAATGTGAAATGAAAAAGCGGACAAAATCCCCCTATTTGAGATCCCCTTCACCTCAGAATTGTTGTTTATTATGTTAACAGTTCTCAAAAGCAGAGTAACCGCATCATCCATCATTTCTTTTTCATTATGGAAATATTTAATTGTGTGTTAACTAGAGTTTTGTTCAGATTGCACATACATTTATTCCTGGGAACCACTGGCTGGAGTGAATAGTGTGCTTTGGGTAATGGAAAATATTTACTACATAAAAGATCTTCTACTGAAGTAGAGAACATGTGGGGGCACAGAGCTTTTCTGTTTGCACAGATACCTCCTTCCCATCCGATTTGTAAGTGTATACACCCAGATTTTGTAATCTTTCCCTGGAATATCAGTCTGGGAATATTTGCAAGCTAAACTGCATGGTAGGAAGAGTGGAAATGTTACTAATTTTTTGTATTGCCCCTTTAAATTCTTTTTTGTCCCATCAAAAGTGTAGTCCAAAGTCTTTTCCTCTATCTCTGAGGATGAGGGAATAATTTCATCCCACTCTGTTGTTAAACTGTTTTATATTATGTTGTTAGTACTGGGTAAGATTATTTAACACCCCAGCATTGCAGTCACAATAATTTACTAACACTTAGTACCCCAGCGCATATATCACCACTGCATACCTGGGTTCTCACTGCTTACATCACCACTGCACACCTGGATCCTCACTGCTTATATCACCACTGCACGCCTGGGTTCTCACTGCTTACATCACCACTGCACACCTGGATCCTCACTGCTTACATCACCACTGCACACCTGGATCCTCACTGCTTACATCACCACTGCACACCTGGTTCCTCACTGCTTACATCACCACTGCACACCTGGATCCTCACTGCTTACATCACCACTGCACACCTGGGTTCTCACTGCTTACATCACCACTGCACACCTGGTTCCTCACTGCTTACATCACCACTGCACGCCTGGGTCCTCATCACCGCTGCACGCCTGGGTCCTCACTGCTTATATCACCTCTGCATGCCTGGGTCTTCACTGCATGCCTGGGTCCTCACTGCTTATATCACCTCTGCATGCCTGGGTCCTCACTGCTTATATCACCTCTGCATGCCTGGGTCTTCACTGCATACATTACCACTGCATGCCTGGGTTTTCACGGCTTACATCACCACTGCACTCCTGGGTCATCACTGCTTACAGTACATCACCACTGCACTCCTGAGTGCTCACAGCTTACATCATCACTGCATGTTTGGGTCCTCACAGATTACATCACCACTGCACGCCTGGATCCTCACTGCATACTTCACCACTGTACATCTGGGTCCTCACTGCATACTTCACCACTGCATGCCTGGGTCCTCATTGCTTACATCACCACTGCGCACCTGGGTCCTCACTGCTTACATCACCACTGGACGCCTGGATCCTCACTGCATACTTCACCACTGCACACCTGGGTACTCACTGCTTACATCACCACTGCACACCTGGGTCCTCACTGCAGAGTAAAGCAAAAACACTGTAGTTCCAGCTAAGACCTTTTTCTCTAACGTCCTAGTGGATGCTGGGGACTCCGTCAGGACCATGGGGGATTAGCGGCTCCGCAGGAGACAGGGCACAAAAAGTAAGCTTTTAGGATCACATGGTGTGTACTGGCTCCTCCCCCTATGACCCTCCTCCAAGCCTCAGTTAGGTTTTTGTGCCCGTCCGAGCAGGGTGCAATCTAGGTGGCTCTCTTAAAGAGTTGCTTAGAAAAAGTTTTTAGGTTCTTTATTTTCAGTGAGTCCTGCTGGCAACAGGCTCACTGCTACGAGGGACTTAGGGGAGAGAAGTGAACTCACCTGCGTGCAGGATGGATTGACTTCTTAGGCTACTGGACACCATTAGCTCCAGAGGGAGTCGGAACACAGGTCTCGCCCTGGGGTTCGTCCCGGAGCCGCGCCGCCGACCCCCCTTGCAGATGCTGAAGATTGAAGAGGTCCGGAACCAGGCGGCAGAAGACTTTCAGTCTTCATCAGGTAGCGCACAGCACTGCAGCTGTGCGCCATTGTTGTCAGCACACTTCACACAGCGGTCACGGAGGGTGCAGGGCGCGGGGGGGGGGCGCCCTGGGCAGCAATGTATAATACCTGTATGGCGAAAAATACATCACATATAGCCCTTGAGGCTATATGGATGTATTTAACCCCTGCCAGATATCACAAACTCCGGAGAAGAAGCCCGCCGAAAAGGGGGCGGGGCCTATTCTCCTCAGCACACAGCGCCATTTTCCCTCACAGAAATGCTGGTGGGAAGGCTCCCATGCTCTCCCCTGCACTGCACTACAGAAACAGGGTTAAAACAGAGAGGGGGGGCACTGATTTGGCGATATGAATATATATTAAATGCTATAAGGGAGGAACACTTATATAAAGGTTGTCCCTGTATAATTATAGCGTTTTGGTGTGTGCTGGCAAACTCTCCCTCTGTCTCCCCAAAGGGCTAGTGGGTCCTGTCCTCTATCAGAGCATTCCCTATGTGTGTGCTGTATGTCGGTACGTGTGTCGACATGTATGAGGAAAATGTTGGTGAGGAGGCGGAGCAAATTGCCTGTAATGGTGATGTCACTCTCTAGGGAGTCGACACCGGAATGGATGGCTTATTTATGGAATTACGTGATAATGTCAACACGCTGCAAGCCGGTTGACGACATGAGACGGCCGGCGATCAAATTAGTACCTGTCCAGGCGTCTCAAACACCGTCAGGGGCTGTAAAACGCCCATTTACCTCAGTCGGTCGACACAGACCCAGACACGGACACTGATTTCAGTGTCGACGGTGAAGAAACAAACGTATTTTCCTTTAGGGCCACACGTTAAGGGCAATGAAGGAGGTGTTACATATTTCTGATACTACAAGTACCACAAAAAAGGGTATTATGTGGGATGTGAAAAAACTACCTGTAGTTTTTCCTGAATCAGATAAATTAAATGAAGTGTGTGATGATGCGTGGGTTTCCCCCGATAGAAAATTATTGGCGGTATACCCTTTCCCGCCAGAAGTTAGGGCGCGTTGGGAAACACCCCTTAGGGTGGATAAGGCGCTCACATGCTTATCAGAACAAGTGGCGGTACCATCTACAGATAGGGCCGTACTTAAGGAGCCAGCTGATAGGAGGCTGGAAAATATCCTAAAAAGTATACACACACATGCTGGTGTTATACTGCGACCAGCGATCGCCTCAGCCTGGATGTGCAGAGCTGAGGTGGCTTGGTCGGATTCCCTGACTAAAAATGTTGATACCCTTGACAGGGACAGTATTTTATTGACTATAGAGCATTTAAAGGATGCATTTCTATATATGCGAGATGCGCAGAGGGATATTTGCACTCTGGCATCAAGAGTAAATGCGATGTCCATATCTGCAAGAAGATGTTTATGGACACGACAGTGGTCAGGTGATGCAGATTCCAAACGGCACAAAGATGTATTGCCGTATAAAGGGGAGGAGTTATTTGGGGTCGGTCCATGGGACCTGGTGGCCACGGCAACTGCTGGAAAATCCACCGTTTTTTACCCTAAGTCACATCTCTGCAGAAAAAGACACCGTCTTTTCAGCCTCAGTCCTTTCGTCCCTATAAGAGTCATATCTGCCCAGGGATAGAGGAAAGGGAAGAAGACTGCAGCAGGCAGCCCATTCCCAGGAACAGAAGCCCTCCACCGCTTCTACCAAGTTCTCAGCATGACGCTAGGACCGTACAGGACCCCTGGATCCTACAAGTAGTATCCAAGGGGTACAGATTGGAATGTCGAGACGTTTCCCCCTCGCAGGTTCCTGTAGTCTGCTGTACCAATGTCTCCCTCCGACAGGGAGGCAGTATTGAAAACAATTCACAAGCTGTATTCCCAGCAGGTGATAATAAAATTACCCCTCCTACAACAGGGAAAGGGGTATTATTCCACACTATATTGTGGTACTGAAGCCAGAAGGCTAGGTGAGACCTATTCTAAATCTGAAATATTTGAACACTTACAAAGGTTCAAATCCAGATGGAGTCACTCAGAGCAGTGATAGCGAACCGGGAAGAAGGGGACTATATGGTGTCCCGGGACATCAGGGATGCTTACCTCCATGTCCCAAAATTTGCCTTTCTCACCAAGGGTATCTCAGGTTCGTGGTACAGAACTGTCACTATCAGTTTCAGACGATGCCGTTGGATTGTCCAAGGCACCCCGGGTCCTTACCAAGGTAATGACCGAAATGAGGATTCGTCTTCAAAGAAAATGGACGACCTCCTGATAAGAACAAGGTCCAGAGAACAGTTGGAGGTCGGAGTAGCACTATCTCAAGTAGTTCTACGACAACACGGGTGGATTCTAAATATTCCAAAACCGCAGTTGTTCCGACGACACGTCTGCTGGTCCTAGGGATGATTCTGGACACAGTCCAGAAAAAGGTGTTTCTCCCAGAGGAGAAAGCCAGGGAGTTATCCGAGCTAATCGGGATCCTCCTAAAACCAGGAAAAGTGTCAGTGCATCATTGCACAAGAGTCCTGGTAAAAATGGTGGCTTATTACGAAGCGATTCCATTCGGCAGATTTCACGCAAGAACTCTTCAGTGGGATCTGCTGGACAAATGGTCCGGATCGCATCTTCAGATGCATCAGCGGATAACCCTATTTCTCTATCGTCCTAAGTGGATGCTGGGGTTCCTGAAAGGACCATGGGGAATAGCGGCTCCGCAGGAGACAGGGCACAAAAAAGTAAAGCTTTACTAGGTCAGGTGGTGTGCACTGGCTCCTCCCCCTATGACCCTCCTCCAGACTCCAGTTAGATTTTGTGCCCGAACGAGAAGGGTGCAATCTAGGTGGCTCTCCTAAAGAGCTGCTTAGAGAAAGTTTAGTTTAGGTTTTTTTCTTTACAGTGAGTCCTGCTGGCAACAGGATCACTGCAACGTGGGACTTAGGGGGAAAGTAGTAAACTCACCTGCATGCAGAGTGGATTTGCTGCTTGGCTACTGGACACCATTAGCTCCAGAGGGATCGAACACAGGCCCAGCCGTGGAGTCCGGTCCCGGAGCCGCGCCGCCGACCCCCTTGCAGATGCTGAAGCGTGAAGAGGTCCGGAAACCGGCGGCTGAAGACTCCTCAGTCTTCATAAGGTAGCGCACAGCACTGCAGCTGTGCGCCATTTTCCTCTCAGCACACTTCACTGGGCAGTCACTGAGGGTGCAGAGCGCTGGGGGGGGGCGCTCTGAGAGGCAAATATAAACCTTATACAAGGCTAAAAATACCTCACATATAGCCCATAGGGGCTATATGGAGATATTTAACCCCTGCCTGACTGGAAAAATAGCGGGAGAAGAACCCGCCGAAAAAGGGGCGGGGCCTATCTCCTCAGCACACGGCGCCATTTTCTGTCACAGCTCCGCTGGTCAGAACGGCTCCCAGGTCTCTCCCCTGCACTGCACTACAGAAACAGGGTAAAACAGAGAGGGGGGGCACATTAATGGCTATATATATATATATTAAAGCAGCTATAAGGGAGCACTTAATATAAGGATATCCCTTGTATATATAGCGCTTTGTGGTGTGTGCTGGCAGACTCTCCCTCTGTCTCCCCAAAAGGGCTAGTGGGTCCTGTCTTCATTAGAGCATTCCCTGTGAGTTTGCGGTGTGTGTCGGTACGTGGTGTCGACATGTATGAGGACGATATTGGTGTGGAGGCGGAGCAATTGCCAAATATGCAGATGTCACCCCCCAGGGGGTCGACACCAGAATGGATGCCTTTATTTGTGGAATTACGTGATGGTTTATCTTCCCTTAAACAGTCAGTTGAGGACATGAGGCGGCCGGACAATCAATTAATGCCTGTCCAGGCGCCTCAAACACCGTCAGGGGCTGTAAAACGCCCTTTGCCTCAGTCGGTCGACACAGACCCAGACACGGGCACTGATTCCAGTGACGACGGTAGAAATTCAAACGTATTTTCCAGTAGGGCCACACGTTATATGATTTTGGCAATGAAGGAGACGTTACATTTAGCTGATACTACAGATACCGTAAAACAGGGTATTATGTATGGTGTGAAAAAACTACAAACAGTTTTTCCTGAATCAGAAGAATTAAATGACGTGTGTGATGAAGCGTGGGTTGCTCCTGATAAAAAGTTGATAATTTCAAAAAAGTTATTGGCATTATACCCTTTCCCGCCAGAGGTTAGGGCGCGCTGGGAAACACCCCCTAAGGTGGACAAGGCGCTCACACGCTTATCCAAACAAGTGGCGTTACCCTCTCCTGAGACGGCCGCACTTAAGGATCCATCAGATAGAAAGATGGAAGTTATTCAAAAGAATATATACACACATGCAGGTGTTATACTACGACCAGCTATAGCAACTGCCTGGATGTGCAGTGCTGGAGTAGTTTGGTCAGAATCCCTGATTGAAAATATTGATACCCTAGATAGGGACAATGTTTTACTGTCGTTAGAACAAATAAAGGATGCATTTATCTATATGCGTGATGCACAGAGGGATATTTGCACACTGGCATCTCGGGTGAGTGCTATGTCCATTTCAGCCAGAAGAGCCTTATGGACACGACAGTGGACAGGCGATGCGGATTCAAAACGTCACATGGAGGTTTTGCCGTATAAAGGGGAGGAGTTATTTGGAGTTGGTCTATCAGACTTGGTGGCCACGGCTACTGCCGGGAAATCCACTTTTTTACCTCAAGTCACTCCCCAACAGAGAAAGGCACCGACCTTTCAACCGCAGCCTTTTCGCTCCTACAAAAATAAGAGAGCAAAGGGCTTGTCGTACCTGCCACGAGGCAGAGGAAGAGGGAAGAGACACCAACAGGCAGCTCCTTCCCAGGAACAGAAGCCCTCCCCGGCTCCTGCAAAAACCTCAGCATGACGCTGGGGCCTCTCAAGCGGACTCGGGGACAGTGGGGGGCCGTCTCAAAAATTACAGCGCGCAGTGGGCTCACTCGCAGGTAGACCCCTGGATCCTGCAGATAATATCTCAGGGGTACAGGTTGGAATTAGAGACGGATCCTCCTCATCGTTTCCTGAAGTCTGCCTTACCAACCGTCTCTTCCGAAAGGGAGAGGGTGTTGGAAGCCATTCACAAGCTGTACGCTCAGCAGGTGATAGTCAAAGTACCCCTATTACAACAAGGAAAGGGGTATTATTCCACTCTATTTGTGGTACCGAAGCCGGATGGCTCGGTAAGGCCTATTCTAAATCTGAAGTCCTTGAACCTCTACATAAAAAAGTTCAAGTTCAAGATGGAGTCACTCAGAGCAGTGATAGCGAACCTGGAAGAAGGGGACTTTATGGTATCCTTGGACATCAAGGATGCGTATCTACACGTTCCGATTTACCCCGCACACCAGGGGTACCTCAGGTTCATTGTTCAAAACTGTCACTATCAGTTTCAGACGCTGCCGTTCGGATTGTCCACGGCGCCTCGGGTCTTTACCAAGGTAATGGCCGAGATGATGATTCTTCTTCGAAGAAAAGGCGTATTAGTTATCCCATACTTGGACGATCTCCTAATAAGGGCAAGGTCCAGAGAACAGCTGGAGACAGCTTTAGCACTATCTCAAGAGGTGCTAAGACAACACGGGTGGATTCTGAATATTCCAAAATCCCATTTAATCCCGACAACTCGTCTGCTGTTCCTAGGAATGATTCTGGACACGGTTCAGAAAAAGGTTTTCCTTCCAGAGGAAAAAGCCAAGGAGTTATCCGATCTGGTCAGGAACCTCCTAAAACCAGGAAAAGTGTCAGTACATCAATGCACAAGAGTCCTGGGAAAAATGGTGGCTTCTTACGAAGCAATTCCATTCGGCAGATTCCATGCAAGAATATTCCAAAGGGATCTGTTGGACAAATGGTCAGGGTCGCATCTGCAGATGCACCTGCGAATAACCCTGTCACCAAAGACAAGGGTGTCACTTCTGTGGTGGTTGCAGAAGGCTCACCTATTAGAAGGCCGCAGATTCGGCATTCAGGATTGGATCCTGGTGACCACGGACGCCAGCCTGAGAGGCTGGGGAGCAGTCACACAAGGAAGAAACTTCCAGGGAGTATGGACGAGTCTGGAAAAGTCTCTTCACATAAACATTCTGGAACTAAGAGCAATCTACAATGCTCTAAGCCAGGCGGAACTTCTCCTGCAAGGAAAGCCGGTGTTGATTCAGTCGGACAACATCACGGCGGTCGCCCATGTAAACAGGCAGGGCGGCACAAGAAGCAGGAGTGCAATGGCAGAAGCTGCCAAGATTCTTCGCTGGGCGGAGAATCACGTGATAGCACTGTCAGCAGTGTTCATCCCGGGCGTGGACAACTGGGAAGCAGACTTCCTCAGCAGACACGATCTTCATCCGGGAGAGTGGGGTCTACATCCAGAAGTCTTCAACATGTTAATAGACCGTTGGGAAAGACCAATTGTAGACATGATGGCGTCTCGCCTCAACAAGAAACTGGACAAATATTGCGCCAGGTCAAGAGATCCACAGGCAATAGCTGTGGACGCACTGGTAACTCCTTGGGTGTACCAGTCAGTGTATGTGTTTCCTCCTCTGCCGCTCATACCAAAGGTATTGAAGATCATACGGCAAAGAAGAGTAAGAACAATACTAGTGGTTCCGGATTGGCCGAGAAGGACTTGGTATCCGGAACTTCAAGAGATGCTCACGGACGAACCGTGGCCTCTACCTCTGAGAAGGGACCTGCTACAGCAGGGTCCCTGTCTTTTTCAAGACTTACCGCGGCTGCGTTTGACGGCATGGCGGTTGAACGCCAGATCCTAAAAGGGAAAGGCATTCCAGAAGAAGTCATTCCTACCTTGATTAAGGCACGGAAGGAAGTCACCGTGAAACATTATCACCGCATTTGGCGAAAATATGTAGCGTGGTGCGAGGATCGGAGGGTTCCGACGGAGGATTTCCAACTGGGTCGTTTCCTACATTTCCTGCAATCAGGATTATCTATGGGTCTCAAATTGGGATCCATTAAGGTTCAAATTTCGGCCCTGTCAATATTCTTCCAAAAAGAATTGGCCTCTGTCCCTGAGGTCCAGACTTTTGTCAAGGGAGTACTGCATATACAGCCTCCTGTGGTGCCTCCGGTGGCACCGTGGGATCTAAATGTAGTTTTAGATTTCCTCAAATCCCATTGGTTTGAACCATTGAAAAAGGTGGATTTGAAATATCTCACATTGAAAGTGACTATGTTACTAGCCCTGGCCTCTGCCAGGAGAGTATCTGAATTGGCGGCTTTATCTTTTAAAAGTCCTTATCTAATCTTCCATTCGGATAGGGCAGAACTGCGGACTCGTCCGCATTTTCTCCCTAAAGTGGTATCAGCATTTCATCTGAACCAACCTATTGTGGTGCCTGCGGCCACTAGCGACTTGGAGGACTCCAAGTTGTTGGACGTTGTCAGAGCCTTAAAAATATACATTGCAAGGACGGCTGGAGTCAGAAAATCTGACTCGCTGTTTATATTGTATGCACCCAACAAGTTGGGCGCACCTGCTTCTAAGCAGTCGATTGCTCGTTGGATTTGTAACACAATTCAACTTGCACATTCTGTGGCAGGCCTGCCACAGCCTAAAACTGTAAAAGCCCACTCCACAAGGAAGGTGGGCTCATCTTGGGCGGCTGCCCGAGGGGTCTCGGCATTACAACTCTGCCGAGCAGCTACGTGGTCGGGGGAGAACACGTTTGTAAAATTTTACAAATTTGATACCCTGGCAAAGGAGGACCTGGAGTTCTCTCATTCGGTGCTGCAGAGTCATCCGCACTCTCCCGCCCGTTTGGGAGCTTTGGTATAATCCCCATGGTCCTTTCAGGAACCCCAGCATCCACTTAGGACGATAGAGAAAATAAGAATTTACTTACCGATAATTCTATTTCTCGGAGTCCGTAGTGGATGCTGGGCGCCCATCCCAAGTGCGGATTATCTGCAATACTTGTACATAGTTATTGTTAACTAATTCGGGTTATTGTTAAGGAGCCATCTTTAAGAGGCCCTTTCTGTTGTCATACTGTTAACTGGGTTTAGATCACAAGTTGTACGGTGTGATTGGTGTGGCTGGTATGAGTCTTACCCGGGATTCAAAATGCCTCCCTTATTGTGTATGCTCGTCCGGGCACAGTACCTAACTGGAGTCTGGAGGAGGGTCATAGGGGGAGGAGCCAGTGCACACCACCTGACCTAGTAAAGCTTTACTTTTTTGTGCCCTGTCTCCTGCGGAGCCGCTATTCCCCATGGTCCTTTCAGGAACCCCAGCATCCACTACGGACTCCGAGAAATAGAATTATCGGTAAGTAAATTCTTATTATCCAAGGACAAGGGTGTCTCTCCTGTGGTGATTACAGAGTGCTCATCTTCTAGAGGGCCGTAGATTCGGCATTCAGGATTGGATGCTGGTGACCACGGAAGCCAGCCTGAGAGGCTGGGGAGCAGTCACACAGGGAAAAAATTTCCAGGGAGTGTGATCAAGTCTGGAGAATTTTCTCCACATAAATATACTGGAGCTAAGAGCAAATTTATAATGCTCTAAACTTAGCAAGACCTCTGCTTCAAGGTCCGCCGGTATTGATCCAGTGGGATAACATCACGGCAGTCGCCCACGTAAACAGAAAGGGCGGCACAAGAAGCAGGAGGGCAGTGGCAAAACTGCAAGGATTTTTCGCTAGGCGGAAAATCATGTGATAGCACTGTCAGCAGTGTTCATTCCGGGAGTGGACGACTGGGAAGCAGACTTCCTCAGCAGGCACGACCTCCACCCGGGAGAGTGGGAACTTCATAGGGAAGTTTTCCGCATGATTGTGAACCGTTGGGAAAGACCAAAGGTGGACATGATGGCGTCCCGCCCGAACAAAAAACGGGACAGGTATTGCGCCAGGTCACGAGACCTTCAGGCGATAGCTGTGGATGTCCTGGTAACACCGTGGGTGTAACAGTCGGTGTATGTGTTCCCTCCTCTGCTTCTCATAACCAAGGTATTGAGAATTATAAGACGTAGAGGAGTAAGAACTATACTCGTGGCTCCGGATTGGCCAAGAGGGACTTGGTACCCGGAACTTCAAGAGATGCTCACAGAGGACTAATGGCCTCAGGAGCTAAGAAGGGACTTGCTTCAGCAAGTACCATGTCTGTTCCAAGACTTACCGCGGCTGCGTTTGACGGCATGGCGGTTGAACGCCGGATTCTAAGGGAAAAGGCATTCCGGAAGAGGTCATACCTACCCTGGTCAAAGCCAGGAAGGAGGTGACCGCACAACGTTATCACCACATGTGGTGAAAATATGTTGCGTGGGTGAGGCCAGGAAGGCCCCACGAAGAAATTTCAACTAGGTCGATTTCTGCACTTCCTGAAAACAGGAGTGTCTATGAGCCTCAAATTGGGGTCCATTAAGGTTCAAGTTTCGGCCCTGTAGATTTTCTTCCAGAAAGAATTGGCTTCAGTTCCTGAAGTCCAGACATTTGTCAAGGGAGTATTGCATATACAGCCCCTTTTGTGCCTCCAGTGGCACCGTGGGATCTCAAAGTAGTGTTGGGATTCCTCAAATCATATTGGTTTGAACCGCTCAAATCTGTGGATTTGAAATATCTCACATGGAAAGTGACCATGCTGTTGGCCCTGGCCTCGGCCAGGCGATTGTCAGAATTGGCGGCTTTGTCTTACAAAAGCCCATATTTGATTTTCCATTCGGACGGGGCAGAACTGGGACTCGTCCCCAGTTTCTTCCTAAGGTGGTGTCAGCGTTTCACCTGAAACAACCTATTGTGGTGCCTGCGGCTACTAGGGACTTGGAGGACTCCAAGTTGCTAGACGTTATCAGGGCCCTGAAAATATATATATATATATATATATATATATAATTCCAGGACGGCTGGAGTCAGAAAGTCTGACTTGCTGTTTATATTGTATGCACCCAAAAAGCTGGGTGCTCCTGCTTCTAAGCAGACTATTGCTCGTTGGATTTGTAGTACAATTCAACTTGCACATTCTGTGGCAGGCCTGCCACAGCCAAAATCTGTAAATGCCCATTCCACAAGGAAGGTGGGCTCATCTTGGGCGGCTGCCCGAGGGGTCTCGGCTTTACAACTTTGCCGAGCAGCTACGTGGTCAGGCGGGAACACGTTTGTAAAATTCTACAAATTTGATACCCTGGCTGAGGAGGACCTGGAGTTCTCTCATTCGGTGCTGCAGAGTCATCCGCACTCTCCCGCCCGTTTGGGAGCTTTGGTATAATCCCCATGGTCCTGACGGAGTCCCCAGCATCCACTAGGACGTTAGAGAAAATAAGATTTTACTTACCGATAAATCTATTTCTCATAGTCCGTAGTGGATGCTGGGCGCCCATCCCAAGTGCGGATTGTCTGCATTACTTGTACATAATTATTGTTACAAAAATCGGGTTATTATTGTTGTGGGCCATCTTTTCAGAGGCTCCTTCGTTGTTATCATACTGTTAACTGGGTTCAAATCACAGGTTGTACGGTGTGATTGGTGTGGCTGGTATGAGTCTTACCCGGGATTCAAGATCCTTCCTTATTGTGTACGCTCGTCCGGGCACAGTACCTAACTGAGGCTTGGAGGAGGGTCATAGGGGGAGGAGCCAGTACACACCATGTGATCCTAAAAGCTTACTTTTTGTGCCCTGTCTCCTGCGGAGCCGCTAATCCCCCATGGTCCTGACGGAGTCCCCAGCATCCACTACGGACTATGAGAAATAGATTTATCGGTAAGTAAAATCTTATTTTTTTCTTTTGGTTTCCTTTTTTAAAGGTGGCAGAACGAGCTTTATACTATTGGAACAACGAATACATCATGAGTTTAATAGAGGAGAATTCAAATGTGATCCTTCCCATAATGTTCGCAAGCCTGTACAGGATTTCTAAAGAACACTGGAATCCGTAAGTAGAGATCTGTATCTATAAGTTTTCATTATCTGCAATCTTGCTGCATGGTCAGGTACCTGAGTTTATAATGCAGATAGTAAGGAATGGCAGACGCAATACTGCAATCACGTAGGGACCTGTGTTCCCTCAGGAACTCTCCTTAAGTTCCCATCCATAAAGGCGCCATGTAGCGTATACTCGCATCAACCACTTAGTTCTTGACTACATAGCACGGTTAGCACTCATAGGAACTAATTCTGAGTCGCATGCAAGCGCCAATGTTCCCATAGGTCAGCAAGTATATTCGTGACTGCGCATGTGCAAAAACTGAAGATCCCTACAGCTCTTGCGTTACACAGAGTACACACACACAGGTGCAGTTGTGTTTTTGGTCAGACGGTATCAGAAATGCGATGGGCGTCCCTGGCGGTAACTGGGCGGTGGCTAGTAGTGTAAAAATGTCCCAACAGCGGATACCTATTATGGGAGTGTTGCTGGTTTGTTAGTGACAGCAGTTGCAATAGAAGGCCGTGGTCAGGCATGGATACTGCATCTGCCAGTAAAGCTGGTGCAAGTTTTGATGATTACATCTATGGATGCACTAAAAGTAGGCGTGTCTGTCCTTTCACATTCAAGTGCCGGATGTACACAAGGGAAGGTGTGTGTGCAAACTCACAGACGACTCCGAATCAGCCCTATGGAGCGCATTGCGCATAACCAGCCAAGCTTTCTGCTTCCATTGTGGAAACGCCTTGTACTTTGGTGGTGTCCTAAAAGTATAAAGGGAAAGTCAATTTAAATGGTTCATGATTTTTAAAACTTATTTTATTTAAGTGCTCTTTTTCTGCTAAAGTTAAACCAATCATTTTCATGTAGAAGTAACGTGTATTTTAAGACTGATTGCTTGTAAATGTCACATGGAGGCAAGAGCATGCATTCCAACTGGATTCCTCTTCTCCCACCAGGGCAATCGTGGCTCTCGTCTACAACGTGTTGAAAGCGTTTATGGAGATGAACAGCACCTTATTCGATGAACTGACAGCCACTTACAAGTCAGATCGCCAGCGGTAACTCTTTATAGCTTCTTCTTGTCATCCGCACGGAAGGCTCCTGTCCTGGCTGCTTTCTGTGCTGTGATGACGCCTTTTGTTTGGACCCTTGCTGTCATAATACACATTAGTTGACATGTATTCTAATCTGTAAACTGTGGGCTAATAAGGATAACCGTTAATCCCCTTGAAATATCTGGATTTCTTCAATATTTCATTTGGGAAAGAATTTCACTTGACATAACAATTGCTAAAATGTTTTAAAATCTTAACCTCTTGTATACAATTAACTGCTTATTGCATGTATTGCTTGTCTATACCTGTCTGCTGAAATATCCACCTATAGGCCTCTTGTTCTGATCCGCATCCATTTGGTGATCACATAATAATGGTGGTCATTCCGAGTTGTTCGCTCGCTAGCTGCTTTTAGCAGCCGTTCAAACGCTATGCCGCCGCCCTCTGGGAGTGTATTTTAGCTTCGCAGAAGTGCGAACGAAAGGATCGCAGAGCGGCTACATAATAATTTTGTGCAATTTCAGAGTAGCTGCAGACCTACTCAGCGCTTGCGATCACTTCAGATCATTCAGTTCCTGTTTTGACGTCACGAACACGCCCTGCGTTCGCCCAGCCACGCCTGCGTTTTTATCTGGCACGGCTGCGTTTTTCCGCTCACTCCCTGAAAACGGTCAGTTGCCACCCAGAAACGCCCAGTTCCTGTCAATCACTGCGGCCAGCAGTGCGACTGAAAAGCTTTGCTAGACCTTGTGTGAAACGACATCGTTCGTTGTAATAGTACGACGCGCGTGCGCATTGCGCCACATACGCATGCGCAGAAGTGCCGTTTTTTTGCCTGATCACTGCGACCGAAATCTGCTTGCGAACAACTCGGAATGACCCCCAATGTTCAGGAGATACCGCAGTGTGTTTGTATACAATGGTGATAGGCTATTTTTAATATTTCTTACTAAAACATTTAAAAGGGTTTATTATTAGAAAAGTGGCCATTTTCCATCTTCTGTGTAGCTTCTCTAGTGTTAAAGAAACAGTGTAGATGGGTTTGGTATTTTCTGTCTACATGAGAAAATCTTCATCGTGTCAGCATTCCCATGTCAACACTGTTGATATTCTGGCCATGTCAGCATTTCAACGGTGTGTGTGTGTTTTAAGGCAAGCCTAATGTTTATGTCAACATTTCATATGTTGCCATTCTGTCCATGACAACGTTTTCCAGGTGCCGACACTTTAGCAATGTTGACGTCATAACATGGTGAAATGGCGAACGTCGTCTCTGTGACAGCATACCGTGTAGAATACTAAATTAGCAATCAGATTGGTAACCAATATTGGGAAAGGGAGCAGTAACACTGACTATAATCATGGCATGTTTTGCTGAATTGCTTTCTTAATTTGACCACAGATTCGACAACTTGAGTGATCAGACCAAAAAAAAAAAAGTGCACCGAAAGCCCTTCCATTAACCCTCTGGATAAACCAAGCAACTGATCAAAGAATGGTTGCTATAATGCACGGCGAATCAATATATGTCCCTGCAGCTACTGTGGACATGCTACATGCTGGGATGTGTAGTTCCTCAGCTTCTGGAGGGCCACATGTTAAATACTCCTGATGTTATGTCATTTTCTCTCACACACCCCTATCAATACAATTTTTATGCTTTCATTTTTACACCGATTCCTTTTGAACAACTAATTGTTTGCAGCCGTTGTTTTTTTTATCTCTGTGGGATATTCTATATTAAATTAGCTCTTTAACACCTTAATGCTTGCGTTCCGTTTTTTTCCATTAATTTCTGTTGTTTTCCATTTGCATATTATACTCCTCATATGCATATGTTTGCATTTACTCCCTCTAGCGGCTTTATGTTTTAATTACAGTGTTGCTCATCTACAGTTTTTGCTAATTCAGGTGTTTGTTTGCATGGCAACAACAAGCACAGCCGGCACTTGTATGCGTTGCATCTCTGTCCAGTTTAATGCCCCTCGGTGGTAATGATGAAATCGCTTGAGAGGAAGTGTTGTTGTTCTCTATATCCTATTGGGATTAAATGGTCAACAGTACATGCCAAAACTGTGTGTACGTGACATGTAACATGCAGAGAAATGAAGCATGGGCTAAACTAATCTGACAGAGGAGGTGTCCTCTGCCAAACCCATAGATATTGTTAATTGTTACACATGAGCTTGTGTAAGGAGATATTATCCCAAGGAGTAGAACAATGACGTACTGTCAGGAGAATAGAGGACACTGCTGAATATCACAGAAGAGGATTCCAGGAAAGTAATCTAGATAAAGTAATTTGATGGGGCACGGTGTTAACGAGTTTTTACTTTTATAGAGGATTCTTGTTATAATGGTGATGTATTTTTATCAGTAGACCATAGCAGATCATACCCTCAAGCAAAATGGTTACAGCGTAGATTGCTTGGGGTCATTAGTAGTCATCAGTATACATAATGAAGTGACGTTCTCATCTTCTCCAGGTTTGAGAGATTCGGTGCTGCCTTGTCCAGAATCCGAGTGTCGGTTTCTAAGAGCCAAAAATGTTATAATAATATGGTATCTGCTACTAAATGGTGGATTATACGCATAGCCCCCTCTTTATTTCCATGCAGACATTACGTGCTTTTATTTACATTCTGCTCGTCTTTCTCATACTTTTCATTTACATGCAGCTAATCACTCTTATAGACATTATACAACACTTCATTTTCATGTCACTACTTCAGTCCACATTATATACCTTCTCCTTCGTCACCTCCATGCTCCTGTACTCGCCATCACATACACTCTCTGGAATCTTTCACTACAGAATCAGCCCCATAGAGCACATTGCTCAAGACACTGGAGTTTGGGAATACTATGTTATGTGAGAACCGTTTGGAGCCGGTTTGGGGGGAAACAACAATGGGGATAAAAATAATGTTAAAAAAAAAAAAAAAGAGCAGACGGGATGGGCCAAGTGGTTCTTATCTGCCGTCAAATTCTATGTTTCTATGTAAACAGAATCCCGGGAGCATCTTTTCTATGCACCGTGTTGTGACTGTATGGACAGTGAAACACTAGGGTTCAATTACCAACATTAAATTTGGTGCTCAATGTGTTTGCTGAGGTTCATTGTAGACAGTTACTGATCTAACTTACATTAGCGGATACAGCACATTTTAGCTCAAAATGCAGCTTTAGTAAATTAATATTCATATTGCACTGCAGCTAAGTGCTACAGGCAATGCCCAATTGCACCATGGAACAAAATAAATATATTCGGCTCAGCAGGATGCAAGGGCTATGTGAATCTGTATGGGCCAGAATTTAGGGGATCGTGTGTAAAAGAACCTTGCCACTTACACAGATGGGTGGTCTTCAGTATGCCGGCGACCAGCATACCGGCAACGGGAGCCCGACACCCGGCATACCGACACTTATTCTGCCTCGTGGGGGTCCACGACCCTCCTGGAGGGAGAATAAAATAGTGTGGCGCGCCACCGTGCCCGTAGCGTGGCGAGCGCTGCGAGCCCGCAAGGGGCTCATTTGCGCTCGCCACGCTGTCAGTAAGCCGGCGGCCAGCCTCCCGGCGCTGGTATGCTGGTCGCCGGGAGGCCGGCCGCCGGCAGATCGTAGTGAACCCACACAGATACAGTGATGTGTACTTGTCACTCTTCCATCAAAACCTTCATCTTCAGGTCTTGTACATTCAGGCACACTATTGATGGTACAGTATTGACTTGGATGCAAAGTATAATTCAGATCGGAACGGAATTCTCAGGGTTTCCTCTGTGTGGCAGACAAAGCATATATAAGCTCCAACAGTACCCAGTATGCCAGTGCTTACTGTAAAAGTGATCTCTCTTGATGAACAGGTTATTATGCTGCATAATATAACATATATCTTAGAATAGGGCTGGCCTAACAATTGGTCGATTTTTAGTAGGTTTATGTAGTAGAACACTTAATTGGATTTTTGTAGTATTTAAAAGTGAATCCGTTATTTCTCTGACGTCCTAGTGGATGCTGGGGACTCCGTCAGGACCATGGGGAATAGCGGCTCCGCAGGAGACAGGGCACAAAAGTAAAAGCTTTAGGATCAGGTGGTGTGCACTGGCTCCTCCCCCTATGACCCTCCTCCAAGCCTCAGTTAGATTTTTGTGCCCGGCCGAGAAGGGTGCAATCTAGGTGGCTCTCCTAAAGAGCTGCTTAGAGTAAAAGTTTTGTTAGGTTTTTTATTTTCAGTGAGTCCTACTGGCAACAGGCTCACTGCATCGAGGGACTTAGGGGAGAGAAGTGAACTCACCTGCGTGCAGGATGGATTGGCTTCTTAGGCTACTGGACACCATTAGCTCCAGAGGGAGTCGGAACACAGGTCTCACCCTGGGGTTCGTCCCGGAGCCGCGCCGCCGACCCCCTTGCAGATGCCGAAAAGTGAAGAGGTCCAGAAACCGGCGGCAGAAGACTTTTCAGTCTTCATAAGGTAGCGCACAGCACTGCAGCTGTGCGCCATTGTTGTCAGCACACTTCATAGCAGCGGTCACTGAGGATGCAGGGCGCTGGGGGGGGCGCCCTGGGCAGCAATGATAGTACCTTATTCTGGCTAAAAATACATCACATATAGCCCCTGGGGGCTATATGGATGTATTTAACCCCTGCCAGGTCTCAGAAAAACGGGAGAAGAAGCCCGCCTAAAAGGGGGCGGGGCCTATTCTCCTCAGCACACAGCGCCATTTTCCCTCACAGAAATGCTGGTGGGAAGGCTCCCAGGCTCTCCCCTGCACTGCACTACAGAAACAGGGTTAAAACAGAGAGGGGGGGCACTTATTTGGCGATATGACTATATATATTAAAATGCTATAAGGGAAAAACACTTATATAAAGGTTGTCCCTGTATAATTATAGCGTTTTTGGTGTGTGCTGGCAAACTCTCCCTCTGTCTCCCCAAAGGGCTAGTGGGGTCCTGTCCTCTATCAGAGCATTCCCTGTGTGTGTGCTGTGTGTCGGTACGTGTGTGTCGACATGTATGAGGACGATGTTGGTGAGGAGGCGGAGCAATTGCCTGTAATGGTGATGTCACTCTCTAGGAAGTCGACACCGGAATGGATGGCTTATTTAAGGAATTACGTGATAATGTCAACACGCTGCAAGGTCGGTTGACGACATGAGACGGCCGGCAAACCAATTAGTACCTGTCCAGGCGTCTCAAACACCGTCAGGGGCGTTAAAACGTCCTTTTACCTCAGTCGGTCGACACAGACACGGACACTGACTCCAGTGTCGACGGTGAAAAAACAAACGTATTTTCCTTTAGGGCCACACGTTACTTGTTAAGGGCAATGAAGGAGGTGTTACATATTTCTGATACTACAAGTACCACAAAAAAGGGTATTATGTGGAGTGTGAAAAAACTACCTGTAGTTTTTCCTGAATCAGATAAATTAAATGAAGTGTGTGATGATGCGTGGGTTTCCCCCGATAGAAAATTATTGGCGGTATACCCTTTCCCGCCAGAAGTTAGGGCGCGTTGGGAAACACCCCTTAGGGTGGATAAGGCGCTCACACGCTTATCAAAACAAGTGGCGGTACCGTCTCCAGATAGGGCCGCCCTCAAGGAGCCAGCTGATAGGAGGCTGAAAAATATCCTAAAAAGTATATACACACATACTGGTGTTATACTGCGACCAGCGATCGCCTCAGCCTGGATGTGCAGCGCTGGGGTGGCTTGGTCGGATTCCCTGACTGAAAGTATTGATACCCTTGACAGGGACAGTATTTTATTGACTATAGAGCATTTAAAGGATGCATTTCTATATATGCGAGATGCACAGAGGGATATTTGCACTCTGGCATCAAGAGTAAGTGCGATGTCCATATCTGCCAGAAGTTGTTTATGGACACGACAGTGGTCAGGTGATGCAGATTCCAAACGGCACATGGAAGTATTGCCGTATAAAGGAGAAAAAGACAACGTCTTTTCAGCCTCAGTCCTTTCGTCCCCATAAGGGCAAGCGGGCAAAAGGCCAGTCATATCTGCCATGGGATAGAGGAAAGGGAAGAAGACGGCAGCAGGCAGCCCATTCCCAGAAACAGAAGCCCTCCACCGCTTCTGCCAAGTCCTCAGCATGACGCTGGGGCCGTACAAGCGGACTCAGGTGCGGTGGGGGGGGTCGTCTCAAGAGTTTCAGCACGCAGTGGGCTCACTCGCAAGTGGACCCCTGGATCCTACAAGTAGTATCCCAGGGGTACAGATTGGAAATTCGAGACGTCTCCCCCTCGCAGGTTCCTGAAGTCTGCTTTATCAACGTCTCCCTCCGACAGGGAGGCAGTAGTGGAAACAATTCACAAGCTGTATTCCCAGCAGGTGATAATCAAAGTACCCCTCCTACAACAAGGAAAGGGGTATTATTCCACACTATATTGTGGTACTGAAGCCAGACGGCTCGGTGAGACCTATTCTAAATCTGAAATAGTTGAACACTTACATACAAAGGTTCAAATCAAGATGGAGTCACTCAGAGCAGTGATAGCGAACCAGGAAGAAGGGGACTATATGGTTTCCCGGGACATCAGGGATGCTTACCTCCATGTCCCAATTTGCCCTTCTCACCAAGGGTACCTCAGGTTCGTGGTACAGAACTGTCACTATCAGTTTCAGACGCTGCCGGTTGGATTGTCCACGGCACCCCGGGTCCTTACCAAGGTAATGGCCGAAATGATGATTCTTCTTCAAAGAAAATGGACGATCTCCTGATAGGGGCAAGGTCCAGAGAACAGTTGGAGGTCGGAGTAGCACTATCTCAAGTAGTTCTACGACAGCACGGGTGGATTCTAAATATTCCAAAACCGCAGCTGTTTCCGACGACACGTCTGCTGTTCCTAGGGATGATTCTGGACACAGTCCAGAAAAAGGTATTTCTCCCGGAGAAGAAAGCCAGGGAGTTATCCGAGCTAGTCAGGAACCTCCTAAAACCAGGAAAAGTGTCAGTGCATCATTGCACAAGGGTCCTGGGAAAAATGGTGGCTTCTTACGAAGCGATTCCATTCGGTAGATTTCACGCAAGAACTTTTCAGTGGGATCTGCTGGAAAAATGGTCCAGATCGCATCTTCAGATGCATCAGCGGATAACCCTGTCTCCAAGGACAAGGGTGTTTCTTCTGCGGTGGCTGCAGAGTGCTCATCTACTAAAGGGCCGCAGATTCGGCATTCAGGACTGGGTCCTGGTGACCACGGATGCCAGCCTGAGAGGCTGGGGAGCAGTCACACAGGGAAAAAATTTCCAGGGAGTGTGATCAAGTCTGGAGACTTCTCTCCACATAAATATACTGGAGCTAAGGGCAATTTACAATGTTCTAAGCTTAGCAAGACCTCTGCTTCAAGGTCAGCCGGTATTGATCCAGTGGGACAACATCACGGCAGTCGCCCACGTAAACAGACAGGGCGGCACAAGAAGCAGGAGGGCAATGGCAGAAACTGCAAGGATTCTTCGCTGGGCGAAAAATCATGTGATAGCACTGTCAGCAGTGCTCATTCCGGGAGTGGACAACTGGGAAGCAGACTTCCTCAGCAGGCACGACCTCCACCCGGGAGAGTGGGGACTTCATCGGGAAGTATTCCACATGATTGTGAACCGTTGGGAAAGACCAAAGGTGGACATGATGGCGTCCCGCCTGAACAAAAAACTGGACAGGTATTGCGCCAGGTCAAGAGACCCTCAAGAAATATCTGTGGACGTTCTGGTAACACCGTGGGTGTACCAGTCGGTGTATGTGTTCCCTCCTCTGCTTCTCATAACCAAGGTACTGAGAATTATAAGACGTAGAGGAGTAAGAACTATACTCGTGGCTCCGGATTGGCCAAGAAGGACGTGGCACCCGGAACTTCAAGAAATGCTCACAGAGGACTCCTTGCCTCTGCCGCTAAGAAGGGACTTGCTTCAGCAAGTACCAGGTCTGTTCCAAGACTTACCGCGGCTGCGTTTGACGGCATGGCGGTGGAACGCCAGATCCTAAGGGAAAAAGGCATTCCGGAAGAGGTCATTCCTACCCTGGTCAAAGCCAGGAAGGAGGTGACCGCAAAACATTATCACCACATGTGGCAAAAATATGTTGCGTGGTGTGAGGCCAGGAAGGCCCCACGAAGAAATTTCAACTCGGTCGATTCCTGCATTTCCTGCAAACAGGAGTGTCTATGGGCCTAAAATTGGGGTCCATTAAGGTTCAAATTTCGGCCCTGTCAATTTTCTTCCAGAAAGAATTGGCTTCAGTTCCTGAAGTCCAGAAGTTTGTCAAGGGAGTATTGCATATACAACCCCCTTTTTGTGCCTCCAGTGGCACTGTGGGATCTCAACGTAGTTCTGGGATTCCTCAAATCACATTTTAAACCGCTCAAATCTGTGGATTTGAAATATCTCACATGAAAAGTGACCATGCTGTTGGCCCTGGCCTCGGCCAGGCGAGTGTCAGAATTGGCGGCTTTGTCTCACAAAAGCCATATCTGATTGTCCATTCGGACAGGGCAGAGCTGCGGACTCGTCCCCAGTTTCTTCCTAAGGTGGTGTCAGCGTTTCACCTGAACCAGCTTATTGTGGTACCTGCGGCTACTAGGGACTTGGAGGACTCCAAGTTGCTAGATGTTGTCAGGGCCCTGAAAATATAGGTTTCCAGGACGGCTGGAGTCAGGAAAACTGACTCGCTGTTATCCTGTATGCACCCAACTAACTGGGTGCTCTTGCTTCTAAGCAGACGATTGCTCGTTGGATTTGTAGCACATTTCAACTTGCACATTCTGTGGCAGGCCTGCCACAGCCTAAATCTGTCAAGGCCCATTCCACAAGGAAGGTGGGCTCATCCTGGGCGGCTGCCCGAGGGGTCTCGGCATTACAACTCTGCCGAGCAGCTACGTGGTCGGGGGAAAACACGTTTGTAAAATTCTACAAATTTGATACCCTGGCTAAAGAGGACCTGGAGTTCTCTCATTCGGTGCTGCAGAGTCATCCGCACTCTCCCGCCCGTTTGGGAGCTTTGGTATAATCCCCATGGTCCTGACGGAGTCCCCAGCATCCACTAGGACGTCAGAGAAAATAAGATTTTACTTACCGATAAATCTAATTCTCGTAGTCCGTAGTGGATGCTGGGCGCCCATCCCAAGTGCGGATTGTCTGCAATACTTGTACATAGTTATTGTTACAAAAATTGGGTTATTATTGTTGTGAGCCATCTTTTCAGAGGCTCCGCTGTTATCATGCTGTTAACTGGGTTCAGATCACAGGTTGTACAGTGTGATTGGTGTGGCTGGTATGAGTCTTACCCGGGATTCAAAATCCTTCCTTATTGTGTACGCTCGTCCGGGCACAGTATCCTAACTGAGGCTTGGAGGAGGGTCATAGGGGGAGGAGCCAGTGCACACCACCTGATCCTAAAGCTTTTACTTTTGTGCCCTGTCTCCTGCGGAGCCGCTATTCCCCATGGTCCTGACGGAGTCCCCAGCATCCTCTACGGACTACGAGAAATAGATTTATCGGTAAGTAAAATCTTATTTTTGCAAATGTTGAGGAATCTTAATGTAAAATATGTATTGTCACTTGTACCAGTCCTGTGCTTCTACCCTTCATATATGGCTAACATGGTAGTAAACCTATTGTGGCGTACTCAGTCTGGCATTTCTGTACAGAATGACCTCGCCTAGAGAGGAGCGACCCGTCAGAATGTCACATGCTTGTCACAATTTCTCAATTTAAAAAAAAAATCTTTTTGGTTTCTTGCCAGGATTGAAACCACACCGCAGAACAAAACAAATGACCTTTATTGCCCCGTGGTTTATTTATGGACTATACATTTTGCAAAATGAAAGTTTATAGGCAATGGGGGCTATGGCCATTCTGTAGAGCTACAAAGCAAACTCGGCACTCCTGCATTGCAGCACGATGCACCTCTGTATAACAGCTTGTTCCATCATGAAATTTGATTTGTGCAAAATTCCGCTAGTCTCTAGTCTTATTCAGAGATAAGAGCATGTACTCTTCATAGCTCAAGCCAAGGGCGGAATGGGATGAAGTCCGAGTTCTGGAGTCGTGCGGGTTGCCAGCCGAACTCCGATGTGTTTTTTTTTTTTTAAAGGGTCAGTCGTTTACAAGACATGGTTTAGCCTTGTACACAATTGCCCCTTTAAAAAAACGTTCGAGTTCGGCCGGTATCCCGCACGGCCGCCAAACTCTGTATTCATTACATCCCGGCCCACGCTTATTAGAAGTGCAGAACTGGGGCATGTGTTTGTATATTCGGTGTCCGCATATAGTGGTGATAACCATTTTGTGGCCCAAACCAGCAGTCGTGAGAACACAGCTGATCACTTCACTCGGAGCTAGGAACCTCATTGTGGCTCTTCATGTCCAGTGTTTGGATAGGCGGCTGCATTCGGGAATGTTTGTTCTGACCACAAAATGGCTGCCCCCACTGAGTGCTTACTCGCTGCATGCAGCATAATGAATTCATAGTGATAATTAAATAATTCCTTCACTTTATTGTGTTTGCTAGTGAGAAGAAAAAAGAAAAGGAACGGGAAGAACTATGGAAAAAATTAGAGGACCTTGAATTGAAGAGAGGTCTAAGAAGCGATGGGATTATCCCAACTTAACAAAGGAAATGACTGCGTCTTTATCCTGTGGAGTCACATGTATGTAGTAGAAGATGGAGCAGCAGTTTTCTGTATTGTGCAACTTTACAGTAGATAACATTCGTTTCATTATTACAACAGCACTGTATATAACTGTCTAAGTAAAGAGAGAGAAAAAACAATATATGGACTCTAATCCAAAGTTTGGACACTAGATGAACTTCTCAGAACTTTGCAAACATAATCATTGTTTCTTTACATCCTCTTGGATCCCTCGATGAAATTTTACTGTGTCAAAATTCCCATTTGTCAGACACTTGATATTTATCATTGGCAAACAGAGTATCACAGTGTTTCAGATCCAGGCACCCTGATTAAATTTAGCTTATCTTTCTGCTAAACTGTTTAAATCTATTTATATAGTTAAAACAAAAAAAAGGCAAAAAAATAAAACCCCAAAACAAAAAAACAAACCCATAAATTCTGAATTTGCGGAACATCCTCCTTCTCTGGGTAATTTTTTTTTTTTTTTTCCCGTCTCCTCCTCTTGGTAATTTTATTTTTTATTTTTTGTGTCCTTTGCACATTTTCCAGAGCTGAATGTCTTTGCAGAACTGTTACCTGTAACGGTTTTGTGTACTGGTGTGTGTGTTATATATATATATATATATATATATATATATATATATATATTATATTATATTATATTATATTATATTATATTTGTGTAAGATACCAGTTTAGCTCTGGCGCTTATTTTCATTTTGAATATTGGGTATGCATAAGAGAGTACAGCAGAACGACAGGTGTACATTCAGCAATTTATGTTCAAAATGAGCCTACGTTCTCTGTTTATTTAACACCGTTGACAATGTAAAACCCAACCAGTATTAGTTGTATCTTCTACACCATTGCAACACAACACAGGGCTGTTTTAGAAATATATATATTTTAGCCATTAGTATCCTACAAATTTTATTGGACCATTTTGAAATAAATAAATATAATTTAAAAAAACAAACACTAAACAGTACAAATGGGACTAGGGAGTCGGATCGGTACCGATTGTATTCAGAGGTGAACAATAGAAACAGTTTGAGCTGTTTGGAAGTCATTGCCTTATTTTATAGTAATATGTATTAATAAAGTATTCCAGCAAATGAGGATGTTAGCCTCGGGGGGGGATATTCAAAAATAAATCATGTTGCAGTGTTTTTGTGGACTTTTAGATCTTAATGTCACAGTGCCAGTCCTGCTGGAAAGGTGTGCCTGCAACATCAGTCTGCATTCTGATCTGGATGCTCATTCTCAACTACTGTATTTACCATCGAAAGTGGTTCTTCATATGCTACTGAAAAAAAAAAAGAATGAAATTCTGGAAATTCCTATTGTCCTGAGTATTAATAAAGTTTAAAAATGCTTTTATATCAAAGGTGCATTGTGACCAAATTGTTCAAAACCAACAGAGAACTGACCGTCTACATTTCTCTTGGAAATTATATAATTTGACCATTTTGACAGGTAAAAAGGTAAATAATATTATGGAATTGGCTGAAATGGAAGCATCAGGATTTATCCAATCTGCATCTTAATGTTTCTTCAGAGGCTAAATGTAGCTATTGACGGGAACATCCAGTCGCTTAACCCCGGACATTAAGTGGCCATAGCAATGTCTAGTCCGGCCAAACATTGACGTCTTCAAATGAAAAAAAAAAAGTGGCCGTTTGACACGAAGTACAAAAAGTCGGACCTCCTGAGCCACATTAAGGACAGTGACCAAACTCTTGGCATTTAACATCCAACCGTATTTTCTCCCATTAGCAATCAACATTTTGTACCCAGGTTGAATGTGGCCTAACTGGCTTTCTCTATCGTCCTAAGTGGATGCTGGGGTTCCTGAAAGGACCATGGGGAATAGCGGCTCCGCAGGAGACAGGGCACAAAAAGTAAAGCTTTTACAGGTCAGGTGGTGTGCACTGGCTCCTCCCCCTATGACCCTCCTCCAGACTCCAGTTAGATTTTTGTGCCCGGCCGAGAAGGGTGCAATTCTAGGTGGCTCTCATAAAGAGCTGCTTAGAGAAGTTTAGCTTAGGTTTTTTTATTTTACAGTGATTCCTGCTGGCAACAGGATCACTGCAACGAGGGACAGAGGGGAGAAGAAGTGAACTCACCTGCGTGCAGGATGGATTGGCTTCTTGGCTACTGGACATGAAGCTCCAGAGGGACGATCACAGGTACAGCCTGGATGGTCACCGGAGCCTCGCCGCCGGCCCCCTCGCAGATGCTGAAGCAAGAAGAGGTCCAGAATCGGCGGCTGAAGACTCCTGCAGTCTTCTAAAGGTAGCGCACAGCACTGCAGCTGTGCGCCATTTTCCTCTCAGCACACTTCACACGGCAGTCACTGAGGGTGCAGGGCGCTGGGGGGGGGCGCCCTGGGAGGCAAATGTAAACCTATATAAGGCTAAAAATACCTCACATATAGCCCCCAGAGGCTATATGGAGATATTTAACCCCTGCCTAAATACAATAAATAGCGGGAGACGAGCCCGCCGAAAAAGGGGCGGGGCCTATCTCCTCAGCACACAGCGCCATTTTCTCTCACAGAAAGGCTGGAGAGAAGGCTCCCAGGCTCTCCCCTGCACTGCACTACAGAAACAGGGTTTAAACAGAGAGGGGGGGCACTAAATTGGCGATATAAATATATTAAAGATGCTATAAGGGAGAAACACTTATATAAGGTTGTCCCTATGTAATTATAGCGTTTTTTTGGTGTGTGCTGGCAAACTCTCCCTCTGTCTCTCCAAAGGGCTAGTGGGGTCCTGTCCTCTGTCAGAGCATTCCCGGTGTGTGTGCTGTGTGTCGGTACGTGTGTGTCGACATGTATGAGGACGATGTTGGAGGAGGCGGAGCAATTGCCTATGATGGTGATGTCACTCTCTAGGGAGTCGACACCGGTATGGATGGCTTATTTAGGGAATTACGTGAGAATGTCAACACGCTGCAAGGTCGGTTGACGACATGAGACGGCCGACAAACAATTAGTACCGGTCCAGGCGTCTCAGAAACACCGTCAGGGGTTTTTAATAACGCCCATTTACCTCAGTCGGTCGACACAGACACAGACACCGACACTGAATCCAGTGTCGACGGTGAATAAACAAACGTATTCCTTATTAGGGCCACACGTTAAGGGCAATGAAGGAGGTGTTACATATTTCTGATACTACAAGTACCACAAAAAAGGGTATTATGTGGGAGTGAAAAAACTACCTGTAGTTTTTCCTGAATCAGATAAAATAAAATAAAGTGTGTGATGATGCGTGGGTTTACCCCGATAGCAAATATTGGCGTTATACCCTTTCCCGCCAGAAGTTAGGGCGCGTTGGGAATGAATAAGGCGCTCACACGCTTATCAAGTGGCGTTACCGTCTCCAGATACGGCCGCCCTCAAGGAGCCAGCTGATAGGCAGCTGGAAAAATATCCTAAAAAGTATATACACACATAAGGTGGTTATACTGCGACCAGCGATCGCCATCAGCCTGGAGATGCAGTGCTGGGTTGGCTTGGTCGGTTTCCCTGACTGAAAATATTTGATTGATATAGAGCATTTAATAGGATGCATTATATATTTATGTATGCGAGATGCACAGAGGGATATGTGCACTCTGGCATCAAAATAAGTGCGTGATCCATATCTCCCAGAAGATGTCATGGACACGACAGTGGTCAGGTGATACATATCCCATACGACACATGGAAGTATGGCCGTATAAAGGGAAAGAGTTATTTGGGGTCGGTCCAACGGACCTGGGGGTCTCGGCAACAGCTGGAAATCCAACCTTTTTACCCCAAGTTACATCTCAGCAGAAACAGACACCGTCTTTTCAGCCTCAATCCTTCCGTTACCATGAGGGCAAGCGGGCAAAAGGGCCAGTCATATCTGCCCAGACATAGAGGAAAGGGAAGTAGACTGCAGCAGACAGCTCCTTCCCAGGAAAGGAAGCCTTCCACCGCGTCTGCCAAGTCCCCAGCATGACGCTGGGGCCGTGTAAGCGGACTCAGGTTAGGTGGGGGTGTAGTCTCAAGAGTCTCAACGCGCAGTGGGATCACTCGCAAGTTGACCCCTGGATCGTACTAGTATTATCCCAGGGGTACAGATTGGAGAGTCGAGACATCTTTTCCTCGCAGGTTCCTGAAGTCTGCGTTACCAACGGCTCCCTCCAACAGGGAGGCAGTATTGGGAAAAATTCACAAGCTGTATTTCCAGCAGGTGATAATCAAAGTACCCCTCCTACAACAAGGAAAAGGGTATTAGTCTTCCACACTATATGGTGGTACTGAAGCCAGACGGCTTGGTGAGACATAGTCTAAATCTGAAATCTTTGAACACTTACATAAAGGTTCAAATCAAGATGGAGTCACTCAGAGCAGTGATAGCGAACCGGAAAGAAGGGGACTATATGGTGTCCCGGGACATCAAGGATTACCTCCATGTCCAAATTTGCCCTTCTCAACAAGGGTACATCGGGTTCGTGATACAGAACTGTCAATATCAGTTTCAAAAGTTGCCGTTGAATTATCCACGGCACCCCGGGCCTTTACCAAGGTAATGGCCGAAAAGATGACTCTCTTCAAAGAAAAGGGCATCTTAATTATCCCTTACTTGGACGATATCCTGAAAGGGGCAAGTTCCAGAGAACAGTTGGAGGTCGGAAAAGAACTATCTAAAGTAGTTCTACGATAGCACGAGTGGATTCTAAATATTCCAAAAATCGCAGCTGTTTTTCCGATGATACGTCTGCTGTTCCCAGGAATGATTCTGGGCATAGTCCAGAAAAAGGTATTTCTCCTGGAGGGGAAAGCCAGGGAGTTATCCGACCTAGTCAGAAACCTCCTAAAACCAGGCCAAGTATCAGTGCATTAATGCACAGGAGGCCTGGGAAAAATGGTGGCTTCTTACGAAGCGATTCCATTCGGCAGATCTCACGCAAAACATTTTCAGGGAGATTTGCTGGACGAATGGTCCGGATCGCATCTTCAGATGCATCAGCGGATAGCCCTGTCTCCAAGGACAAGGGTATCTCTTCTGTGGTGGTTGCAGGAGGCTCATCTACTGGAGGGCCGCAGATTCGGCATACAGGATTGGATCCTGGTGACCATGGACGCCAGCCTGAGAGGCTGGGGAGCAGTCACACAGGGAAGAAACTTCCAGGGAGTGTGGACGAGCCTGGAAAAGTCTCTTCACATAAACATTCTGGAACTAAGAGCAATCTACAATGCTCTAAACCAGGCGGAACCTCTGCTTCAAGGAAGACCGGTGTTGATCCAGTCGGACAACATCACGGCAGTCGCCCATGTAAACAGACAGGGCGGCACAAGAAGCAGGAGTGCAATGGCAGAAGCTGCCAGGATCCTTCGCTGGGCGGAGAATCACGTGATAGCATTGTCAGCAGTATTCATCCCGGGCGTGGACAACTGGGAAGCAGACTTCCTCAGCAGACACGATCTTCACCCGGGAGAGTGGGGACTTCATTCAGAAGTTTTCCTCATGATAATAAACCGTTGGGAAAAACCAATGGTGGACATGATGGCGTCTCGCCTCAACAAAAAACTGGACAGGTATTGCGCCAGGTCAAGAGATCCGCAGGCAATAGCTGTGGATGCGCTGGTAACACCTTGGGTGTACCAGTCGGTATATGTGTTTCCTCCTCTGCCTCTCATACCAAAGGTATTGAGGATTATACGGCAAAGAGGAGTAAGAACGATACTAGTGGTTCCGGATTGGCCAAGAAGGACTTGGTACCCGGAACTTCAAGAGATGGTCACGGACGATCCGTGGCCTCTACCTCTGAGAAGGGACCTGCCTCTGCAGGGTCCTTGTCTTTTTCAAGACTTACCGCGGCTGCGTTTGACGGCATGGCGGTTGAACGCCAGATTCTAAAAGAAAAAGGCATTCCTGAAGAAGTCATTCCTACCTTGATTAAGGCAAGGAAAGAAGTCACCGCAAAGCATTATCACCGCATTTGGCGGAAATATGTGGCATGGTGCGAGGGTCGGAATGCTCCGACGGAGGAATTTCAACTGGGTCGTTTCCTACATTTCCTGCAATCAGGATTGTCTATGGGTCTCAAATTGGGATCTATTAAGGTTCAAATTTCGGCCCTGTCTATATTCTTCCAAAAAGAATTGGCCTCAGTTCCTGAGGTCCAGACTTTTGTCAAAGGAGTACTGCATATACAGCCTCCTGTGGTGCCTCCGGTGGCACCGTGGGATCTAAATGTAGTTTTAGATTTCCTCAAATCCCATTGGTTTGAACCATTGAAAAAGGTGGATTTGAAATATCTCACATGGAAAGTGACTATGTTACTGGCCCTGGCTTCGGCCAGGAGAGTATCAGAACTGGCGGCTTTATCTTATAAAAGTCCTTATTTAATTTTCCATTTAGATAGGGCAGAGCTGCGGACGCGTCCGCATTTTCTCCCGAAGGTGGGGTCAGCGTTTCACCTGAACCAGCCTATTGTAGTGCCTGCGGCTACAAACGACTTGGAAGACTCCAAGTTGTTGGACGTTGTCAGAGCTTTAAAGATATACATTTCAAGGACGGCTGGAGTCAGAAAATCTGACTCGCTGTTTATACTGTATGCACCCAACAAGTTGGGTGCACCTGCTTCTAAGCAGTCGATTGCTCGTTGGATTTGTAACACGATTCAACTTGCACATTCTGTGGCAGGCCTGCCACAGCCTAATTCTGTTAAGGCCCATTCCACAAGGAAGGTGGGCTCATCCTGGGCGGCTGCCCGAGGGGTCTCGGCATTACAACTCTGCCGAGCAGCTACGTGGTCAGGGGAGAACACGTTTGTAAAATTTTACAAATTTGATACCCTGGCAAAAGAGGACCTGGAGTTCTCTCATTCGGTGCTGCAGAGTCATCCGCACTCTCCCGCCCGTTTGGGAGCTTTGGTATAATCCCCATGGTCCTTTCAGGAACCCCAGCATCCACTTAGGACGATAGAGAAAATAAGAATTTACTTACCGATAATTCTATTTCTCGGAGTCCGTAGTGGATGCTGGGCGCCCATCCCAAGTGCGGATTATCTGCAAGACTTGTACATAGTTATTGTTAACTATTTCGGGTTATTTTGTTTAGGGAGCCATCTTTCAGAGGCTCCTCTGTTATCATACTGTTAACTGGGTTTAGATCACAAGTTGTACGGTGTGATTGGTGTGGCTGGTATGAGTCTTACCCGGGATTCAAAATCCTCCCTTATTGTGTACGCTCGTCCGGGCACAGTACCTAACTGGAGTCTGGAGGAGGGTCATAGGGGGAGGAGCCAGTGCACACCACCTGACCTGTAAAAGCTTTACTTTTTGTGCCCTGTCTCCTGCGGAGCCGCTATTCCCCATGGTCCTTTCAGGAACCCCAGCATCCACTACGGACTCCGAGAAATAGAATTATCGGTAAGTAAATTCTTATTATCAAACTGCAGCTTTTAATAACACCTTTTATCCAAAGTTAGTTTTGGACTGTTTATCCAACAGGAACCGTTAATGCTAACTCTCCACTCTTGGTAAAAGTAGAATTTATTTCATTGTGGTGTGCCATGATACGAGTAAGTAGGTGCTTCTGTGCTATTTCATGACAGGTCTTTGATTCATTTACCTATGAATATTTTGGGATATTAAAGTTATTTGCAAAAATTATTTTTTGCCAGGGCAAGCCATTTGATACAGCGGGGAATATACATCAATGAAACTACCAACCAATCAGCTCCTTTTGTTTTTCAAACAACACCTGTAAAGTGACATTTAGGAGCTGATTGGTTGGCACTTTATCTCTCTCCACTTTATCTGTCTCGAAGCGTTAATGCATATGCCCCTCTGTGTTGTACTCTAGCTGTGCATATATTTTCTTGCTGCTGTCATGTTACCTGTCAGGACATTTTGTGAGTTTTAGAATGCTTTTTTAAGTAATGGATATATCTACAGGTATATGTAAAGTATTCGCATATCGGTGAATTGATAATTCTTGAACAGTCAGACCAACATGCTTTAAATTTGTACATGTTTAGCAATTCTAAGCATATAACAAGTTCTTTGCGTTATTCAGGGCTTTTTTGTTTCTGTTTTATAGGTTTTCCCTTAAGACTTTATGTAAGAATTCGTAGAGATTGTTTTTTTTCCGTTTTACAAGCTAAAGTAAAACAATTCACAATGTTTTGGGGTTTTTTTCACATGCAAAATTTCAGGACTATCAGATCACAAATTGTATAGGATTATTCTTTTGAGAAAAAAATATTGTTAACTGTTACTTTGTACATAATGCTGTATTTCTAAAGATCGGACTGTAAAGTGAAAATATGGCTTCGTATAAATATGTTTTTGAAAGAGAAAAAATAATAATTTTTTGCTGCCATATTGGCTCTTAAATTTTTGTTCTACTTTTATTTTAGCAGTGTCTGAAGTCTGTATAAAATAGGAAATTGCAATACAAACTACCCAAGATTTAGACATTTTTGAGGTCTCATCTTAATGGGGGACTTATGATCTATGTGGAATTTTGGGTGTGAGTTTATGCTTGTCATATGGTGAAAAAGCAATACAATAGGACATTCTGTAAAAGTAGAATATCTATAAGGAGTTAGCACAGTGGAAACAAGGGTTGGGTTGCTTGTCTGTGTAGGGCATTTAGACTACTACTGAAACAGATTGTCTTTGTTTTCCATGTAAGCTGTTAGGTGGGCTGGTGAGGCTCTCAGTGCGCCTAGTCTCCTGTCTTCATGCAAGAGTTTACTTTAGTAGATATTACACATAGTAGTTATACAGTATCCTACCATGGTCATCAGGTATCCTCAACGAGCCCTGATGATTAGCCATGCAAAGTTGAATAATTTAATTTCTATCACCTTTCCAGTTGATAAAACAATGATGTGACTTGTTGGGGATGGTGGAAAAGGTGTGTTCAGAAACTGTGAGCTACATTTTCTACTCTGCTAATGATATTTCTGTCTCTTGTTGGCGTTGTGGTAGTCTAGATACAATCTACTTAACTCCGGTCTGCAGGGTCTACTAACGGTGCATTTTATTTATGTAAAATTATTAGCACATCTATTTTCTTTCTTCTTTGCGTTTCCGTAATTATTTCACCTGTACTCCTGGTAAGAGATGTGGAAACTATACACCATGGGTTGGTCTCTTGAGGACCAGGGCTGAGACTCTAACATAGGTTATAGGCTTGCACACTTCTACTGCTATGTTCTGCAGAATCCACCTTAGGGTTCCGCTCTCCTAAATGCTCACCCACTAGATTCTCCGTGACTGACTGCAGATTTTAGTCAACGTTATACAAGTGTCCAAATGGATCTGACGGTTTGGATTTGAGAAACTCAACCACCCTCTGTGCACAACAGATTATTAAAACCACAGTTATTCATAAGGAACAGCTCATATATTAGTAAGTTTTATTTCTGATTCCATAATGCGTCACGTGCTGTGGATTCTAACACTCCGTAATAGAAATTTCTATGGTAACTTTTGTACCAACAAGTTTTTCCAACTCTAGGCATGAAAAGACACAAGTGGAGCCATTGGAGACGAGTATCTGGTATAGGCTGAAAATGCAACCCCAAAGTCAGGAGGGTCTGTGAGACTACATGCGCACACTGGAGCATTAAATGGATTGTCTCATCTGAGATGTATGAACAAATCAATGAGTTTGTACTTTCATTGGAGGTCCATTTTGGTGTATTATGTTTAATGTTTATTTAGATTTTCTACTGTCTTTTCATTTTAAGGGCTCACACACATGGAGAATGAAAGACCAGACCAAAATCTTTGATAAAACCTTATACTGTTATTTTTACTCTTCTCGAGCATTGCAAACTATGGCGCAGATGTATTAAGCCTGGAGAAGTGATAAAGCAGTGATAAGCGGAAGGTGATAACGCAGCAGCCAATAAGCTCCTAACTGTCAATTTACATATTGGCGCTGATTGGCTGGTGCGTTATCGCCTTACACTTATCACTGCCTTATCACTTCTTAAGGCTTAATACATCTGCCCCTATGTACTTAATGAGCACGACTATTGAACCCTGTTATATTATTCAAAGTATTAATGCTGGTTACATTGATTTAAAGAGAACGCTCACAATATTGAGGCCCATTACACATCCTTTTTTCTTTTTTTGTTTGTGCTATTTATAGAGTTGACGAAGAACATGTATATAAAAGGTCAAACAGGCAAAACAGACGTCCTCTGTAAAATTTTATGTTCAGTTAATTATTGTGTTCAGTTCTGCCCATGGCTTAATTTTCCTCCTATGTTTACCTTGTTTTGGCTTTCATATATGGTCTTTTCCCCAACAATCACTCAAAGCTCTTGCCTATTCTTTCTGTATAATAAAGGTAAATCCGGTTAAATAATTTGCTATGGCGGAGCCTAGGCATTGTTTATGAAGAGAATGTGTACTGTAGTTTGTTTATACCAGTTTAACCATTGTTCATGATCTACACTGCAAGAGCGATGGATACAAAGTCATAAATTTGCAAGTAAGCTTGTCCTATAATTGTGAAATATTGTCCATTGGCAAAAGTAGGTGTGTATTATTTTAATAAAAAAATGAACTGAAAATGTAAAACTACAACTGCTGTATTTTTAGTATTTGTTGCTTAGCACACTACTGTCAGCATTAATTATACATCGTATTTTTGTCTCCATTACGGCCAACACCAGTATGATATCTGTAGAACAGGAGGTGCCTGGTTAGCACAGCAGGTACTGTCTGATTGAAATCTTTTTACTGATCAGGGTCATCTTAATGGGATGCAGTTAATTTGCCGGCGGACAGGATACCGACACCGGAATCCCGACAACCGACGATGCCAAGAGCTGGAATCACGGTCCACGACACCCATAGAGTGGGAATAGAACCAGTGGCGTGGCACTGAGCCCACTGCGTGGCAAGCACAGTGAGTCCGCAAGGGGACTCTTTCCACTCCCCCCACTGCCGACATTCTGACGGATGGGATGCTTCGGTCGTGATGCTGACGGCCGGCATACCGTCTGCTTGGAATACGTATGTATTCCATCTTAACATATAGGCATACTGGGCAGCTGCCCACGGCCCCACAATTCCAGGGGCCTTTGAGCAGGGGGGAATTCATTTTCCTCCCCTGGGCTTATGCCTCCTGAGCTTCTTACAATGTAGGTAGAGTCCACAGTAGGGGTCAGATATGATTTTTATTTATTTTCCCGAAAATGGGTGGGTAGGGACCCCAATTAATTGCTTTTGCCCAGTAGCTACAATGCTGTTAAACAGTCCTGTTAATGATCCCAGGTTTTCGGTACAGGACACATCTGCCGCCCCTTAACTGGTCCACAAGCAATATGAAATCTCCCAAGTAAGTGAACCAACTCCTGCCGATCAAAGGAAACCTATAGGTTTTTTTTTTTTCTTCCTTCTTTTTTTTTTTATTATCTACTTTTATTGATTCTGAAGCTTAATAAACAGAACAATGTCAATAACAACAATGCATAGTACAAGTAATACTAATATAGTGCATGAGAAAAGCAAATAAGGGGATTAATTTGAAGTTCGGAGGAAATCCTACTGGAAAGTACAGTTTTGTATCTAGGCAAATCTATGTTGGGCTACTGTGTGAAAATGTAAACTCTTCAGACTGGTTTAGAGTTGGCAGAGATGATGGGGGTACTTTTGTTACAACAAGAAATCAAAAGTAAGTTGGGCGAATAATTCTGAGTTTATAGATTAGTCCTGGACTACAATGTAAAGATAAGAAAATTTGTCTGGTTGTAAATTGGTGATAACCCAACTATTTTATAGCCGATTTCCACACATGACTGCAGGAGATTATAATAAGAGCAGCCATTATCCTGCAGGTCCATTTTGTCCTATGCTTGTGCTGTGCCTGTATTACCTTTCCTAACTTCCTTTCTAATGTGACCATTTTTAGTGATGTGTCTATTTATCAGACATAGATTAATTTTTCCAAAACATTATGACCTCCTGCCTAATACCTCTGTGTGCCGACCAAACGGCTCTGCCTCACTGATACATGGACCCTACAAGACTTGTTGAAGGTTGTCGGTGGTGTCCTGTACCAAGACATTACCAGTAGTTTCTCTAACGTCCTAGTGGATGCTGGGGACTCCGTAAGGACCATGGGGATAGACGGGCTCCGCAGGAGACATGGGCACTTTAAGAAAGAATTTAGGTTCTGGTGTGCTCTGGCTCCTCCCTCTATGCCCCTCCTCCAGACCTCAGTTTGATACTGTGCCCAGACGAGCTGGGTGCTTTTCAGTGAGCTCTCCTGAGTTTGCTGAGAGAAAGTATTTTGTTAGGTTTTTTATTTTCAGGGAGCTCTGCTGGCAACAGACTTCCTGCATCGTGGGACTGAGGGGAGAGAAGCAGCCTTACTCTCTGAAGCTAGGTCCTGCTTCTTAGGCTACTGGACACCATTAGCTCCAGAGGGATCGTACGTAGGATCTCACCCTCGCCGTCCGATCCCAGAGCCGCGCCGCCGTCCCCCTCGCAGAGCCGGAAGACAGAAGCCGGGTGAGTATGAGAAGCAAGAAGACTTCAAATCGGCGGCAGAAGACTCCGTTCTTCACTGAGGTAACGCACAGCACTGCAGCTGTGAGCCATTGCTCCCACACACCTCACATACTCCGGTCACTGTAAGGGTGCAGGGGGGGGGGGGCGCCCTGAGCAGCATTTGGACAGCATTTGGACCTCTTTTTGGCAAAAGTAAACATATACAGTTGGGCACTGTATATATGTATGAGCCCCCGCCAAGAAAATGTATATTTAAGCGGGACAGAAGCCTGCCGTCGAGGGGGCGGGTCTTCTTCCTCAGCACTCACCAGCGCCATGTTTTTTCTCCACAGCACCGCTGAGAGGAAGCTCCCCGGTCTCTCCCCTGCTTATACCACGGTAGAAGAGAGGGTTTTAAAGAAGAGGGGGGTCACATAATTCGGCGCAGATAATAACAGCGCTACTGGGTAAACATTAAATTGCTGTGTTTCTTCCTGGGTCATATAGCTCTGGGGTGTGTGCTGGCATACTCTCTCTCTGTCTCTCCAAAGTGCCTTGTGGGGGAATTATCTTCAGATGAGCATTCCCTGAGTGTGTGGTGTGTCGGTACATGTGTGACGACATGTCTGAGGTAAAAGGCTCTCCTAAGGAGGTGATGGAGCAAATGTGTGTGTGTGTGGTGTCTCCGTCGACAACGCCGACACCTGATTTGATATGTGAAATTAAGTGCTGAGGTAAATTTATTGCACAAAAGATTAGAGAACAGACAGGGAATCTACCCATGTCTGTCCCTATGTCGCAGAGACATTCAGAGTCTCACAATGCTCACTATCCAAAATAATAGACACTGATATCGACACGGAGTCTGACTCCAGTGTCGACTACGATAATGCAAAGTTACAGCCAAAATGGCTGGAAAGTATTCAATATATGATTATTGTAATAAAAGACGATTTGCATATCACTGATGACTCATCTGTCCCTGACACAAGGGTACACATGTTTAAGGGGAAGAAAGCTGAGGTGAATTTCCCTCCTCTCATAAAGAAAAAGAGCGGGAATCTCCAGACAAGAAGCTGCAGCTTCCCACAAAGAATTCTCAGGGAGTATCCTTTCCCTACTAGGGCCAGGATACGATGGTAATCTTCCCCTAGGGTGGACAAAGCTTGTCACGTTTACCCAAAAGGTAGCGCTGACTTAACAGCTATCCTCAGGGATCCTGCAGATAGCATGCAGTAAAAGTACTTTGAAGTCCATTTACACACATGCTGGTACACTACTCAGACCGGCGATTGTGTCAGCATGGGTTTATAGCACTGTAGCAGCGTGGACAGATACCTTATCAGCAGACATTGAGACTCTAGTATGTGTATACATATCTATATATATCTATATATATATATATATATATATATATAGAAGATGCTGTCTTTTTATATATATATATATATATATATATATATATATATATATATATATATATATATATATACATGCCCAAAGAGACATTAGTCTACTGGGTTCTAGAGTCAACGCTATGTCGATTTCTGCTAGACGTGACCTGTGGAACATGCAATGGACAGGTGATGCCGACTAAAAGAGGTATATGCAAGGTTTACCTTACAAGGCTGAGGAATTGTGTGGAGAAGGGCTCTCGGACCTGGTCTCCACAGCTATAGCTGGTAATTCTGATCTTTTGACTTATATTCCTGCACAGCCTAAGAAAGCACGACATTATCAAATACAGTCCTTTCGATCACAAAGCAAGAAAGTCCGAGGTGCGTCCTTTCTTGCCAGAGGCAGGGGCAGAGGAAAGAAGCTGCACAACACAGCTAGTTCCCAGGAACAGAAGTCCTCCCCGGCCTCTACAAAATCCACCGCATGACGCTGGGGCTCCACAGGCGGAGCTAGGCCTGGTGGGGGCACGTCTTCGAAATTTCAGCCATAACACTCCCAGGTGGATCCCTGGGCAATAAAAATTGTGTCTCAGGGATACAAGCTGGAAGTCGAATAGATGCCCCCTCACCGATACCTCAATTCGGCCCGACCAGCTTCCCCCCACGAGAGGGAAATAGTGTTAACTGCAATTCACAAATTGTATCTTCAACAGGTGGTGGTCAACGTTCCCCTCCTTCGACAAGGAGGGGGTTATTATTCGACCATGTTGTAGTCCCGAAACCGGACGGTTCGGTCAGACCCATATTGAATTTAAAATCCCTGAACATATACCTGAAAAGGTTCAAGTTCAAGATGAAATCGCTTAGAGCGGTCATCGCAAGCTTTGAAGGGGGGGATTTTATGGTGTCTCTGGACATAAAGGATGCATACCTTCATGTCCCCATTTATCCACCTCATCAGGCGTACCTCAGATTTGTGGTACAGGATTGTCATTACCAATTTCAGACGTTGCCGTTTGGTCTCTCCACGGCACCGAGAATATTTACCAAGGTAATGGCGGAAATGATGGTACTCCTGAGGAAGCAAGGGGTCACAATTATCCCATGCTTGGACGATCTCCTCATAAAGGCGAGATCAAGAGAGCAGTTGCTGATCAGCATAGCACTTTCTCTGGAAGTGTTACGGCAACACGGCTGGATTCTAAATATTCCAAAGTCGCAGTTGGTTCCTACGACTAGTCTGCCTTTCCTGGGCATGATTCTAGACACAGACCAGAAAAGGGTTTATCTCCCGATAGAGAAAGCTCAGAAACTCACGACACTGGTCAGGAACCTATTAAAACCAAAACAGGTGTCAGTGCATCACTGCACTCGAGTCCTGGGAAAGATGGTGGCATCATTGAGGCCATTCCCTTCGGCAGGTTCCATGCGAGGACCTTTCAATGGGACTTACTGGACAAGTGGTCCGGATTACATCTTCAGATGCATCGGTTAATCACCCTATCCCCCAGGGCCAGGGTGTCTCTTCTGTGGTGGCTGCAGAGTGAAGGGCCGTATACAGCGCCCTGCGTCAAGCGGAGAACTTGCTTCGCGACCAACCGGTTCTGATTCAGTCAGACAACATCACCGCAGTGGCTCATGTAAACCGACAAGGCGGCACAAGGAGCAGAGTGGCGATAGCGGAAGCCACCAGAATTCTTCGCTGGGCGGAGAATCACGTAAGCGCACTGTCAGCAGTGTTCATCCCGGGAATGGACAACTGGGAAGCAGACTTCCTCAGCAGACACGACCTCCACCCGGGAGAGTGGGGACTTCATCAGGAAGTCTTCGCAAAGATTACAAGTCGGTGGGAACTGCCACAGGTGGACATGATGGCATCCCGCTTCAACAAAAAGCTATAGAGGTATTGCGCCAGGTCAAGAGACCCTCAGGCGATAGCTGTAGACGCCCTGGTGACCCCGTGGGTGTTCCAGTCGGTCAATGTATTCCCTCCTCTTCCTCTCATACCCAAGGTGCTGGGGATAATGAGAAAAAGAGGAGTGAGAACAATACTCATTGTTCCAGATTAGCCACGAAGGACTTGGTATCCAGATCTGCAAGAAATGCTCACAGAGGACCCGTGGCCTCTTCCTCTAAGACAGGACTTGTTGCAACAGGGGCCCTGTCTGTTCCAAGACTTGCCGCGGCAGCGTTTGACGGCATGGCGGTTGAACGCCGGATCCTAGCAGAGAAAGGCATTCCGGATGAGGTCATTCCTACGTTGATAAAGGCTAGGAAGGACGTAACAGCTCAACATGATCACCGTATATGGCGAAAATATGTTGCTTGGTGTGAGGCCAGGAATGCCCCTACGGAGGAATTCCAGCTGGGCCGTTTCCTTCACTTCCTACAGTCAGGAGTGATTTTGGGCCTAAAATTGGGTTCCATTAAGGTCCAGATTTAGGCCCTACCCATTTTCTTTCAAAAGGAGTTGACTTCTCTACCTGAAGTTCAGACGTTTGTAAAGGGAGTGCTGCTTATGCAGCCCCCTTTTGTGCCTCCAGTGGCACCTTGGGATCTTAACGTGGTGTTGAGTTTCCTGAAATCCCACTGGTTTGAACCACTCAAAACGGTGGAGTTGAAATATCTCACGTGGAAGGTGGTCATGCTATTAGCCTTGGCTTCGGCTAGGTGTGTGTCAGAGTTGGCGGCTTTGTCACATAAAAGCCCCTATCTGGTTTTCCATGCGGATAGAGCAGAATTGCGGACCCGTCCACCTGCCGAAAGTGGTTTCATCCTTTCATATAAACCAATCTATTGTGGTGCCTGTGGCTACTACTGACTTGGAGGATTCCGAGTTGCTTGATGTGGTCAGGGCTTTGAAGGTTTATGTAGCCAGAACGGCTAGGGTCAGGAAAACAGAGTCTTTATTTATCCTGTATGCTTCCAACAAGCTTGGTGCTCCTGCTTCAAAGCAAACTATTGCTCGCTGGATCTGTAACACGATTCAGCAGGCTCATTCTGCGGCTGGATTGCCGCTGCCAAAATCAGTTAAGGCCCATTCCACTAGGAAGGTGGGCTCTTCTTGGGCGGCTGCCTGAGGGGTCTCGGCATTACAGCTTTGCCGAGCGGCTACTTGGTCAGGTTCAAACACTTTTGCAAAGTTCTACAAGTTTGATACCCTGGCGGAGGAGGACCTTGTGTTTGCTCAATCGGTGCTTCAGAGTCATCCGCACTCTCCCGCCCGTTTGGGAGCTTTGGTATAATCCCCATGGTCCTTACGGAGTCCCCAGCATCCACTAGGACGTTAGAGAAAATAAGATTTTACTTACCGGTAAATCTATTTCTCGTAGTCCGTAGTGGATGCTGGGCGCCCGTCCCAAGTGCGGACTTCTTCTGCAATGCTTGTATATAGTTATTGCTTCAATAAGGGTTATGTTATGGTTGCGTCAGGGTTGGACCTGATGCTCTGTTGTTGTCATACTGTTGACTGGTTGTTATAAACTCATGTTATACGGTGTGATTGGTGTGGTTGGTATGAATCTTGCCCTGGATTACCAAAATCCTTTCCTTGTGCTGTCAGCTCTTCTGGGCACAGTTTCTCTAACTGAGGTCTGGAGGAGGGGCATAGAGGGAGGAGCCAGAGCACACCAGAACCTAAATTCGTTCTTAAAGTGCCCATGTCTCCTGCGGAGCCCGTCTATCCCCATGTTCCTTACGGAGTCCCCAGCATCCACTACGGACTACGAGAAATAGATTTACCGGTAAGTAAAATCTTATTTTTTTTTTTAATGCCTGTGACGTGCGCAGTGGAGCCACTGTTGGCGTTTGGACTCGATATTACAAACACATACAACGGATACTTGGGCAGCAACTTGAACCCTTCATAGTGTCCCTCACTATTGTCGAGCAATCTGTGCAATGTAGAGATTAGTGTTACCATTAAAGGATGTACCTGGCAGGTGGAATGTGTTAAATTATTGTCCATGTGGACCGCACCCAGGGTGATCTAGTAGATCATTGCCCAAATCTACAAACTCCCACCACTGACTTGTTTCTTTCCACCATGCATCCTGGGTACCGTCTCCCCAAGTTAAATGATGCACACATACCTGACTAGCAACATGTTGCATATGAAGATGGGATTTATCGGACCAGGTGACCTGCTTACATTGATCCATGGTCCAGAGCCGATGCTTCTGTGCCTATTGTATTCACTTGATGGTGAATAAGTGTTAGCATGGGCACGTTGACTAGCCTACAGCTACGTAACCCCTCTACTCAGTATGATTCAGTGCATTGTGTGTTGTAACCCATTATAGACATCATCAACTCTTTCTGCCTTTTGGGCCACAGTAGTCCTTCTTTTGGTTTGTATCAGATATCATAGCCTATGTTGATCTTTCGCATCACTGAGGCTAGGCCACCCAACACGACTGACCTCGAGCACTCCACAAGCTTTGCTATTTCAGATAATGATATGGCTCTTCTCAGTTATTTTGGTCTTTACACCTGCCTGTATCTTCTGTATTCCACACGTTAACTATGATGACCATATAATATATTCCAGACCTTGACCTGCGCCATTGTTGCACAATTGTTGACATAATTTGCTTCATATGGAATGGTTGTAATGTTTTTGCCCATCAGTGTATATTTGCTAGTTATTGAAGATACATTTATGTGGAAATATCTTGAATATCTGGAAATTTTGAGCTTGTAATAGTGTTCCTACATTATGTTGAAAGCTAACTAAGCTAACGTTCAGACGACTAAATTATAGGTTAATATTTTTGGCTAGTTATCAGGTGATTAAAACCAGATCTCTACAGGTAAAGGCAAAACACGTGGAGGCCTATAGATTTGGGATGGTTTTGAGGTGTGCTGTGTATGGAATGCCGAGACAAGAGGCAGTTGGCTTCTTTGCCGAGTGTCATAGACTGGAGGACTGGAAATCACCAGGCTCCATTTCTACAGCATTGATCTTTCACTTCCAGGCATAGAACTGCAAAACTCTTTCTTTAACATGCCCCAAATCCCACTTTTGTATGGGTGTTTGCAAAACCCAATTATATTGAAAGTGTAAGGGAGGAACACCAATTAATATACATAAAGGACACTGTTTCCTGATTGAAACGTTTTCATTGTTAAGCACCACAAAACTCTGTTTGTTTCAAATATATAATATACTTGCACATTCTAAAAAATAAAATACAGACAAGGTTAACAATGGAAGTACATATGTTATACAAAGGGTAAAGAGAGCCCTGCTTGTTAGATCATTGCCAAATTGCATTAAACCAAAGCAACTAATTGGCAATTAACTCTAATGGGAAGAGGGTGCAATACTGAGTGGGACCTATCAAAGTGGGGTAAGATATGGTGAAACGGGGTTTGAGAGCGTTCTTGAAAGAATTGAAGGTTGGAGGTGAGTCTAGTCTGGCAGAGAAGAACAAAGACTTGGAGTTGGAGGTAGGTACCAGATGAGATGAGTAGGTCAAAGACAGATTGAAGAGAGGGAAGTTAGTTCCTTGTGATGAGGTCAGAGATGTTTGAAAGGGAGAAGCAGGTGAGGATAAGCAGCTTAATTGAATTATAGAAGAAATGGAGATCTAGTACAAGGATGTGTGGATGTCAAGTGGAGAGAGAGAGGAAGAAATGGGTCACCACAGCATTAAGGATGGATTGTAGAGACGAATAATAATAATAATGGCCACACCTTGTCTTGTCAAGTGAGCAATGGGTAATATGTCAGCTTTTCTTCTGCAAAGTCTTTACAGTATGCAATTTACCCACAGAGTTAATTATATATGGTGGTGCTTAGTAAGCAAGATGACTAATTGGAAAAGGTGGGAAATAGTGCTATCATAATCTTAGCACGGTGGGGATTTTAATTAGAAATACTAAAACTGTCCCAGAAAAAAAATAAAAAATGGCAGAAACACTTGGCTTTGGTTATCTGATCATTCAGGCTTGACATTATATTGGCCAAAAGTACCCTATATTGTACAGTATGTGTACTCTCAATAATCTGGCCGTTTTTCCTATTTTGTATACGGTTTCCCTCATCTTCCTTATGGGGGTGGACATATGCAAAGTCAGTGTGGTATGCCAGAAAATTGTTAACTATATAAATAAAAAAATCTATATCTGGCAAATAATTGAGCCATACAAAAAAAAATATTCTGTAGTTATGCGCTATTAACCATTTCTCTATCGTCCTAAGTGGATGCTGGGGTTCCTGAAAGGACCATGGGGAATAGCGGCTCCGCAGGAGACAGGGCACAAAAAAGTAAAGCTTTACTAGGTCAGGTGGTGTGCACTGGCTCCTCCCCCTATGACCCTCCTCCAGACTCCAGTTAGATTTTGTGCCCGAACGAGAAGGGTGCAATCTAGGTGGCTCTCCTAAAGAGCTGCTTAGAGAAAGTTTAGTTTAGGTTTTTTTTCTTTACAGTGAGTCCTGCTGGCAACAGGATCACTGCAACGTGGGACTTAGGGGGAAAGTAGTAAACTCACCTGCATGCAGAGTGGATTTGCTGCTTGGCTACTGGACACCATTAGCTCCAGAGGGATCGAACACAGGCCCAGCCGTGGAGTCCGGTCCCGGAGCCGCGCCGCCGACCCCCTTGCAGATGCTGAAGCGTGAAGAGGTCCGGAAACCGGCGGCTGAAGACTCCTCAGTCTTCATAAGGTAGCGCACAGCACTGCAGCTGTGCGCCATTTTCCTCTCAGCACACTTCACTGGGCAGTCACTGAGGGTGCAGAGCGCTGGGGGGGGGCGCTCTGAGAGGCAAATATAAACCTTATACAAGGCTAAAAATACCTCACATATAGCCCATAGGGGCTATATGGAGATATTTAACCCCTGCCTGACTGGAAAAATAGCGGGAGAAGAACCCGCCGAAAAAGGGGCGGGGCCTATCTCCTCAGCACACGGCGCCATTTTCTGTCACAGCTCCGCTGGTCAGAACGGCTCCCAGGTCTCTCCCCTGCACTGCACTACAGAAACAGGGTAAAACAGAGAGGGGGGGCACATTAATGGCTATATATATATATATTAAAGCAGCTATAAGGGAGCACTTAATATAAGGATATCCCTTGTATATATAGCGCTTTGTGGTGTGTGCTGGCAGACTCTCCCTCTGTCTCCCCAAAAGGGCTAGTGGGTCCTGTCTTCATTAGAGCATTCCCTGTGAGTTTGCGGTGTGTGTCGGTACGTGGTGTCGACATGTATGAGGACGATATTGGTGTGGAGGCGGAGCAATTGCCAAATATGCAGATGTCACCCCCCAGGGGGTCGACACCAGAATGGATGCCTTTATTTGTGGAATTACGTGATGGTTTATCTTCCCTTAAACAGTCAGTTGAGGACATGAGGCGGCCGGACAATCAATTAATGCCTGTCCAGGCGCCTCAAACACCGTCAGGGGCTGTAAAACGCCCTTTGCCTCAGTCGGTCGACACAGACCCAGACACGGGCACTGATTCCAGTGACGACGGTAGAAATTCAAACGTATTTTCCAGTAGGGCCACACGTTATATGATTTTGGCAATGAAGGAGACGTTACATTTAGCTGATACTACAGATACCGTAAAACAGGGTATTATGTATGGTGTGAAAAAACTACAAACAGTTTTTCCTGAATCAGAAGAATTAAATGACGTGTGTGATGAAGCGTGGGTTGCTCCTGATAAAAAGTTGATAATTTCAAAAAAGTTATTGGCATTATACCCTTTCCCGCCAGAGGTTAGGGCGCGCTGGGAAACACCCCCTAAGGTGGACAAGGCGCTCACACGCTTATCCAAACAAGTGGCGTTACCCTCTCCTGAGACGGCCGCACTTAAGGATCCATCAGATAGAAAGATGGAAGTTATTCAAAAGAATATATACACACATGCAGGTGTTATACTACGACCAGCTATAGCAACTGCCTGGATGTGCAGTGCTGGAGTAGTTTGGTCAGAATCCCTGATTGAAAATATTGATACCCTAGATAGGGACAATGTTTTACTGTCGTTAGAACAAATAAAGGATGCATTTATCTATATGCGTGATGCACAGAGGGATATTTGCACACTGGCATCTCGGGTGAGTGCTATGTCCATTTCAGCCAGAAGAGCCTTATGGACACGACAGTGGACAGGCGATGCGGATTCAAAACGTCACATGGAGGTTTTGCCGTATAAAGGGGAGGAGTTATTTGGAGTTGGTCTATCAGACTTGGTGGCCACGGCTACTGCCGGGAAATCCACTTTTTTACCTCAAGTCACTCCCCAACAGAGAAAGGCACCGACCTTTCAACCGCAGCCTTTTCGCTCCTACAAAAATAAGAGAGCAAAGGGCTTGTCGTACCTGCCACGAGGCAGAGGAAGAGGGAAGAGACACCAACAGGCAGCTCCTTCCCAGGAACAGAAGCCCTCCCCGGCTCCTGCAAAAACCTCAGCATGACGCTGGGGCCTCTCAAGCGGACTCGGGGACAGTGGGGGGCCGTCTCAAAAATTACAGCGCGCAGTGGGCTCACTCGCAGGTAGACCCCTGGATCCTGCAGATAATATCTCAGGGGTACAGGTTGGAATTAGAGACGGATCCTCCTCATCGTTTCCTGAAGTCTGCCTTACCAACCGTCTCTTCCGAAAGGGAGAGGGTGTTGGAAGCCATTCACAAGCTGTACGCTCAGCAGGTGATAGTCAAAGTACCCCTATTACAACAAGGAAAGGGGTATTATTCCACTCTATTTGTGGTACCGAAGCCGGATGGCTCGGTAAGGCCTATTCTAAATCTGAAGTCCTTGAACCTCTACATAAAAAAGTTCAAGTTCAAGATGGAGTCACTCAGAGCAGTGATAGCGAACCTGGAAGAAGGGGACTTTATGGTATCCTTGGACATCAAGGATGCGTATCTACACGTTCCGATTTACCCCGCACACCAGGGGTACCTCAGGTTCATTGTTCAAAACTGTCACTATCAGTTTCAGACGCTGCCGTTCGGATTGTCCACGGCGCCTCGGGTCTTTACCAAGGTAATGGCCGAGATGATGATTCTTCTTCGAAGAAAAGGCGTATTAGTTATCCCATACTTGGACGATCTCCTAATAAGGGCAAGGTCCAGAGAACAGCTGGAGACAGCTTTAGCACTATCTCAAGAGGTGCTAAGACAACACGGGTGGATTCTGAATATTCCAAAATCCCATTTAATCCCGACAACTCGTCTGCTGTTCCTAGGAATGATTCTGGACACGGTTCAGAAAAAGGTTTTCCTTCCAGAGGAAAAAGCCAAGGAGTTATCCGATCTGGTCAGGAACCTCCTAAAACCAGGAAAAGTGTCAGTACATCAATGCACAAGAGTCCTGGGAAAAATGGTGGCTTCTTACGAAGCAATTCCATTCGGCAGATTCCATGCAATATTCCAAAGGGATCTGTTGGACAAATGGTCAGGGTCGCATCTGCAGATGCACCTGCGAATAACCCTGTCACCAAAGACAAGGGTGTCACTTCTGTGGTGGTTGCAGAAGGCTCACCTATTAGAAGGCCGCAGATTCGGCATTCAGGATTGGATCCTGGTGACCACGGACGCCAGCCTGAGAGGCTGGGGAGCAGTCACACAAGGAAGAAACTTCCAGGGAGTATGGACGAGTCTGGAAAAGTCTCTTCACATAAACATTCTGGAACTAAGAGCAATCTACAATGCTCTAAGCCAGGCGGAACTTCTCCTGCAAGGAAAGCCGGTGTTGATTCAGTCGGACAACATCACGGCGGTCGCCCATGTAAACAGGCAGGGCGGCACAAGAAGCAGGAGTGCAATGGCAGAAGCTGCCAAGATTCTTCGCTGGGCGGAGAATCACGTGATAGCACTGTCAGCAGTGTTCATCCCGGGCGTGGACAACTGGGAAGCAGACTTCCTCAGCAGACACGATCTTCATCCGGGAGAGTGGGGTCTACATCCAGAAGTCTTCAACATGTTAATAGACCGTTGGGAAAGACCAATTGTAGACATGATGGCGTCTCGCCTCAACAAGAAACTGGACAAATATTGCGCCAGGTCAAGAGATCCACAGGCAATAGCTGTGGACGCACTGGTAACTCCTTGGGTGTACCAGTCAGTGTATGTGTTTCCTCCTCTGCCGCTCATACCAAAGGTATTGAAGATCATACGGCAAAGAAGAGTAAGAACGATACTAGTGGTTCCGGATTGGCCGAGAGGGACTTGGTATCCGGAACTTCAAGAGATGCTCACGGACGAACCGTGGCCTCTACCTCTGAGAAGGGACCTGCTACAGCAGGGTCCCTGTCTTTTTCAAGACTTACCGCGGCTGCGTTTGACGGCATGGCGGTTGAACGCCAGATCCTAAAAGGGAAAGGCATTCCAGAAGAAGTCATTCCTACCTTGATTAAGGCACGGAAGGAAGTCACCGTGAAACATTATCACCGCATTTGGCGAAAATATGTAGCGTGGTGCGAGGATCGGAGGGTTCCGACGGAGGAATTCCAACTGGGTCGTTTCCTACATTTCCTGCAATCAGGATTATCTATGGGTCTCAAATTGGGATCCATTAAGGTTCAAATTTCGGCCCTGTCAATATTCTTCCAAAAAGAATTGGCCTCTGTCCCTGAGGTCCAGACTTTTGTCAAGGGAGTACTGCATATACAGCCTCCTGTGGTGCCTCCGGTGGCACCGTGGGATCTAAATGTAGTTTTAGATTTCCTCAAATCCCATTGGTTTGAACCATTGAAAAAGGTGGATTTGAAATATCTCACATTGAAAGTGACTATGTTACTAGCCCTGGCCTCTGCCAGGAGAGTATCTGAATTGGCGGCTTTATCTTATAAAAGTCCTTATCTAATCTTCCATTCGGATAGGGCAGAACTGCGGACTCGTCCGCATTTTCTCCCTAAAGTGGTATCAGCATTTCATCTGAACCAACCTATTGTGGTGCCTGCGGCCACTAGCGACTTGGAGGACTCCAAGTTGTTGGACGTTGTCAGAGCCTTAAAAATATACATTGCAAGGACGGCTGGAGTCAGAAAATCTGACTCGCTGTTTATATTGTATGCACCCAACAAGTTGGGCGCACCTGCTTCTAAGCAGTCGATTGCTCGTTGGATTTGTAACACAATTCAACTTGCACATTCTGTGGCAGGCCTGCCACAGCCTAAAACTGTAAAAGCCCACTCCACAAGGAAGGTGGGCTCATCTTGGGCGGCTGCCCGAGGGGTCTCGGCATTACAACTCTGCCGAGCAGCTACGTGGTCGGGGGAGAACACGTTTGTAAAATTTTACAAATTTGATACCCTGGCAAAGGAGGACCTGGAGTTCTCTCATTCGGTGCTGCAGAGTCATCCGCACTCTCCCGCCCGTTTGGGAGCTTTGGTATAATCCCCATGGTCCTTTCAGGAACCCCAGCATCCACTTAGGACGATAGAGAAAATAAGAATTTACTTACCGATAATTCTATTTCTCGGAGTCCGTAGTGGATGCTGGGCGCCCATCCCAAGTGCGGATTATCTGCAATACTTGTACATAGTTATTGTTAACTAATTCGGGTTATTGTTAAGGAGCCATCTTTAAGAGGCCCTTTCTGTTGTCATACTGTTAACTGGGTTTAGATCACAAGTTGTACGGTGTGATTGGTGTGGCTGGTATGAGTCTTACCCGGGATTCAAAATGCCTCCCTTATTGTGTATGCTCGTCCGGGCACAGTACCTAACTGGAGTCTGGAGGAGGGTCATAGGGGGAGGAGCCAGTGCACACCACCTGACCTAGTAAAGCTTTACTTTTTTGTGCCCTGTCTCCTGCGGAGCCGCTATTCCCCATGGTCCTTTCAGGAACCCCAGCATCCACTACGGACTCCGAGAAATAGAATTATCGGTAAGTAAATTCTTATTTTTTTCATTCAGCACAATACATTAAGTGAGAGGTTCGCAGCAGCTCTCTAAATAGAATTTGACAAAATAAATGTATCAATGCGCAATACCAGTAAGGAAGTCTTATTAAAGTGGAATAATCACCCTTTGTTTAAAAGTTCCAAGGTGGAGGACCTTAACTGTAAGGTCAGGTACAATGTTCCAAAACAAACTTGTTCACGTGCTCAGATGATCCTTATATCCAAAAGTGTGATCCTTTGCTATCTCCTCCACAATTTATGCCCACAGGGTTAGAAGCACAACAAATGAGAAGGTAATTGCTGATCGATTTGGTTTGGTTTTGTGCAATTTGGTATCTAAAGACAGTGCTTGAGTCCTTTATATACAGTAAAAAGTTTTAGGCAGGTGTGGAAAAAATACTGCAAAGTAAGAATGCTTTCAAAGATAGAAGTGTAAATAGTTTATTTTAGTTTTATCAGTTAACAAAATGAAAAGTGTGACAACGCTTTGCCTTCAAACAGCATCAATTGTTCTAGGTACACTTGCACACAGTTTTTGAAGGAACTTGGCAGGGAAGTTGTTCCAAACATATCGGAGAACTAACCACAGATTTTTTTGGGTGGATGTAGGCTTGCTCAAATCCTTCTGTCTCTTCATTTAATCCAGACAGACTCGATGATGTTGAGATCAGGGCTCTGTGAGGGCCATATCATCACTTCCAGGACTCCTTGTTCAACTTCTTTATGCTGCAGATAATTCTTAATAACAATGGCTGTATGTTTGGGGTTGTCCTGCTGCAGAATAAAGTTGCAGCCAATCAGGCGCCTCCCTGATTGTATTGCATGATGGATAAGTACCAGCCTGTATTTGTCAGCATTGACGCACAAAGAAACGGGCAACGTTGAAGACCGTAGACGCAGTGGTTGGCCAAGGAAACAATGCATCAGATGAAAGACGCATCATGCTTACTTCCCTACGAAATTGCGAGATGTCCAGCAGTGCCATCAGCTCAGAACTGTCAGAAACCAATGGGACCCAGGTACAGCCATCTACAGTTCGGAGAAGTCTGGTCAGAAGTGGTCTTCATGGAAAATTGAGCCCAAAAAGCCATACCTTTTGATGTGGAAAAGAGGCTAAATGACTCAACTATGCATGAAAACAGGACCTGGGGTGCAGAAAATGGCAGCAGGTGCTCTGGACTAATGAGTACTATTGATTTTCATGGATACTTTGGTGTGGTGGTGTATGCTGTTGAGCGATCCAGAACTAAAGTAGCAACGAGACTGAATATCAATTATGATTCATATACAGGTTTAACTTAATAACAAGGTAAGGAGCTATTGCTCTTCCTCCTCGATGGTGTCACTCTATAGGGCTGATTCATTTAGCCACGAATTAGGTCGCTAAAATCTTTAACCTGCATCCGTATTACGTCATGTTGAGCTGCTGTATTGATGGGTGTTGCATGTATTTTTGTTTTCCAGTAATTTACAAACTTGTATGTAAATGCTTAAAAATCACAATGCGGACTTTTGAATGTTCTCCATAATAAGCCAAACACTATTTGCTAGAATATACATGCTATTATTTCTCTGACGTCCTAGTGGATGCTGGGAACTCCGTAAGGACCATGGGGAATAGCGGCTCCGCAGGAGACTGGGCACATCTAAAGAAAGCTTTAGGATCACCTGGTGTGCACTGGCTCCTCCCCCTATGACCCTCCTCCAAGCCTCAGTTAGATTTCTGTGCCCGACGAGAAGGGTGCACACTAGGGGCTCTCCTGAGCTCTCTGTGAAAGTTTTAGTTTAGGTTTATTATTTTCAGTGAGACCTGCTGGCAACAGGCTCACTGCATCGAGGGACTAAGGGGAGAAGAAGCGAACTCACCTGCGTGCAGAGTGGATTGGGCTTCTTAGGCTACTGGACATTAGCTCCAGAGGGACGATCACAGGTTCAGCCTGGATGGGTCACCGGAGCCGCGCCGCCGTCCCCCTTACAGAGCCAGAAGAGCGAAGAGGTCCGGAAAAATCGGCGGCAGAAGACGATCCTGTCTTCAGATAAGGTAGCGCACAGCACCGCAGCTGTGCGCCATTGCTCTCAGCACACTTCACACTCCGGTCACTGAGGGTGCAGGGCGCTGGGGGGGGCAGCGCCCTGAGACGCAATAAATCGATATAAAAACCTTATATGGCTAAAATAAATGCATCACATATAACTCCTGGGCTATATGGATGCATTTAACCCCTGCCAAAACATACAGAAAAAGGATGATAAGGACGCCGAGAAAGGGGCGGAGCCTATCTCCTCAGCACACTGTCGCCATTTTCCCCTCACAGCTCAGTTGGAGGGAAGCTCCCTGGCTCTCCCCTGCAGTCACTACACTACAGAAAGGGGTTAAAAAAAGAGAGGGGGGCACAAATTAGGCGCAGTATATAACAATACAGCAGCTATAAGGGGAAAAACACTTATATAAGGTTATCCCTGTATATATATAGCGCTCTGGTGTGTGCTGGCAAACTCTCCCTCTGTCTCCCCAAAGGGCTAGTGGGGTCCTGTCCTCTATCAGAGCATTCCCTGTGTGTGTGCTGTGTGTCGGTACGTTGGTGTCGACATGTATGAGGAGAAAAATGATGAGACGGAGTAGAGTGTCTGAAATAGTGTTGTCACCCCCTAGGGGGTCGACACCTGAGTGGATGTACTGTTGAAATTGCGTGACAGTGTCAGCTTTGTATAAAAGACAGTGGTTGACATGAGACAGCCGGCTACTCAGCTTGTGCATGTCCAGACGTCTCATACAGGGGCCCTAAAGCGCCCGTTACCTCAGATACAGACGCCGACAAGGGTACTGACTCCTGTGTCGACGGTGAAGAGACAACCGTGATTTCCAATAGGGCCACACATTGCATGATTGAGGCAATGGGAAAAGTTTACACTTTTCTGATAATATGAATACCACCAAAAAAGGGGTATTATGTTTGGTGAGGAAAAACTTCCTGTAGTTTTCCTGAATCTGAGAAATAAGATGAGGTGTGTGATGATGCGTGGGTTTCCCCCCCGATAACAATTGATAATTTCAAAAAAGTTATGGGCAGTATACCTTTTCCCGCCAGAGGTTAGGGTGCGTTGGGAAACACCCCCTAGGGTGGATAAAGCGCTCACACGCTTGTAAAAACAAGGGCTCTACCCTCTCCTGAGATGGCCGCCCTTAAGGATCCTGCTGATAGAAAGCAGGAGCGTATCCTAAAATGTATTTACACACATACTGGTGTTATACTGCGACCAGCAATCGCCTCAGCCTGGATGTGCAGTGCTGCGTTGGCGTGGTCGGATTCCCTGACTGGAAATATGATATCCTAGATAAGGACAGTATATTATTGCCCATAGAGCAATTAAAAGATGCATTTCTATATATGCATGATGCACAGCGGAATATTTGCCGACTGGCATCAAGTATAAGTGCGTTGTCCAATTATTCCAGTAAAGTGGTCAGGTGATGCGGATTCCAAACGGCATTTGGAAGTATTGCCTTAAAAGAGGGGCTGTACCCCAGGTCGCCTCTCAAAATAAGACGCCGTATTATCAGGCGCAGTCCTGGTTGGCAAGCGGGCAAAAGGGTTCCTCTTTTCTGCTCGTGACAGAGGGAGAGGAAAATGGCTGCAGAGATCAGCCAGTTCCAAGGAACAGAAACCCTTTTCCGCCTATGCCAAGCCCTCAGTATGACGCTAGGGCTTTACAAGTTCAGGCACGGTGGGGTCCCGTTCTCAATGAATTTCAGTGGGCTCACTCGCAAGTAGACCCCTGGATCCTTCAGATAATATTTCAGGGGTACAAATTGGAATTCGAGACGTATTCCCCTCGCCGTTTCCAAAAGTCTGTTTTACCGACGTCTCCCGCTGACAGGGATGCAGTTTTGGAAGCCATTCACAAGCTGTATTCCCAGCAGGTGATAATCAAGGTACCCCTCCTGCAACAGGGAACGGGGTATTATTCCACACTATTGTGGTACCGAAGCCAGACGGCTCGGTGAGACCGATTTTAAACTCTAAAATCTAAAATCTTTGAACACTTGCATACAAAGGTTCAAATTCAAAATTGAGTCACTCAGAGCAGTGATTGCAAACCTGGAAGAAGGGGACTACATGATGTCTCGGGACATCAAGGATGCTTACCTTCATGTCAAAATTTACCCTTCTCACCAAGGGTATTTCAGGTTATGGTACAGAACTGTATCAGTTCGGACGCTGCCGTAGGGATGGTCCACGGCACCCCGGGTCTTTACTGAAGTAATGACCGAAATGATGATATTCCTTCGAAAGAAGGGAATTTTAGTTATCCTTTACTTGGACGATTCCCTGATAAGGGTAAGATCCAGGGAACAGTTGGAGATCGGTGTAGCACTATATCAGGTAGTGTTGTGGCAGCACGATTGGATTTTCAATATTCCAAATTCGCAGCTGGTTCCAACGACTTGTCTTCTGTTCCTAGGGATGATTCTGGACATAGTCCAGAAAGAAGGTGCTTCTTCCGGAGGAGAAAGCCAGGGAGTTATCCGAGCTAGTCAGGAACCTCCTAAAACCGAACCAAGTCCCAGTGCATCTATGCACAAGGGTTCTGGGTAAAAATGGTTGCTTCCTACGAAGCAATCCCATTCGGCAGATTCCACGCACAGTGGAACCTACTGGACAAATGGTCCGGGTCGCATCCTCAGATGCTTCAACGGATAACCCTGTCACCAGGGACAAGGGTATCCCTCCTGTGGTGGTTGCAGAGTGCTCATCTTCTAGAGGGCCGCAGATTCGGCATTCGGGACTGGGTCCTGGTGGCCACGGATACCAGCCTGCGAGGCTGGGGAGCAGTCACACAGGGAAGGAATTTCCAGGGCTTATGGTCAAGCCTGGAGACATCTCTTCTTATAAACATTCGGGAACTAAGGGCCATTTACAATGCCCTAAGTCAAGCGAAACCCCTGCTTCAGGGTCAGGCGGTATTGATCCAATCGGACAACATCACGTCAGTCGCCCACGTAAACAGACAGGGCGGCACGAGAAGCAGGAGGGCAATGGCAGAGGCTGCAAGGATTTTCGCTGGGCGGAAAATCATGTGATAGCACTGTCAGCAGTGTTCATTCCGGGAGTGGACAACTGGGAAGCAGACTTCCTCAGCAGACACGACCTTCACCCGGGAGAGTGGAGACTTCACTCAGAAGTCTTCCACCTGATTGTAAACCGTTGGGAAAAACCAAAGGTGGACATAATGGCGTCCCGTCTAAACAAAAAACTAGACAGATATTGCGCCAGGTCAAGGGACCCTCAGGCAATAGCGGTGGACGCTCTGGTAACGCCGTGGGTGTACCAGTCAGTGTATGTGTTCCCTCCTCTGCCTCTCATACTAAAAGTACTGAGAATCATAAAAAGGAGAGGAGTAAGAACTATACTCGTGGTTCCGGATTGGCCAAGAAGGACTTGGTATCTGGAACTTCAAGAGATGCTCACGGACGAACCGTGGCCTCTATCTCTAAGAAAGGACCTGCTCCAGCAGGGGCCTTGTCTGTTCCAAGACTTACCGCGGCTGCGTTGGACGGCATGGCGGTTGAACGCCGGATCCTGAAGGAAAAAGGCATTCCGGATGAAGTCATCCCTACCCTGGTCAAGGCCAGGAAGGACGTAACCGCAAAACATTATCACCGCATTTGGCGAAAATTTGTTGCGTGGGGTGAGGCCAAGAAGGCCCCTACAGAGGAATTTCAACTGGGTCGTTTCCTCCATTTCCTGCAAACAGGACTGTCTATGGGCCAAAAATTGGGGTCCATTAAGGTTCAAATTTCGGCCCTGTCGATTTTCTTCCAAAAAAGAACTGGCTTCAGTGCCTGAAGTTCAGACATTTGTAAAAGGGGTACTGCATATACAGTCTCCTTTTGTGCCTCCAGTGGCACCTTGGGATCTCAATGTTGTGTTGAGTTTCCTAAAGTCACATTGGTTTGAACCACTCACCACTGTGGACTTAAAATATCTCACATGAAAGTGACGAGTTAGCCCTGGATTCAGCCAGGCGTGTGTCAGAATTGGCGGCTTTATCATATAAAAGCCCTTACTTAATATTTCATTCTGACAGGGCAGAATTGAGGACTTGTCCTCAATTTCTACCTAAGGTGGTTTCTGCATTCCACAGGAACCAACCTATTGTGGTACCTGCGGCTACTAAGGACTTGGAGGATTCCAAGTTGCTTGACGTGGTCAGGGCCCTGAAAACATATGTTTCCAGGACGGCTGGAGTCAGAAAATCTGACTCGCTGTTTATCCTGTATGCACCCAACAAGCTGGGTGCTCCTGTTTCTAAGCAGACGATTGCTCGTTGGATTTGTAGTACAATTCAGCTTGCACATTCTGTGGCAGGCCTGCCACAGCCAAAAAATCTGTAAATGCCCACTCCACAAGGAAGGTGGGATCATCTTGGGCAGCTGCCCGAGGGGTCTCGGCTTTACAACTTTGCCGAGCAGTTACTTGGTCAGGAGCAAATACGTTTGTAAAATTCTACAAATTTGATACCCTGGCTGAGGAGGACCTGGAGTTCTCTCATTTGGTGCTGCAGAGTCATCCGCACTCTCCCGCCCGTTTGGGAGCTTTGGTATAATCCCCATGGTCCTTACGGAGTTCCCAGCATCCACTAGGACGTCAGAGAAAATAAGAATTTACTTACCGATAATTCTATTTCTCGTAGTCCGTAGTGGATGCTGGGCGCCCATCCCAAGTGCGGATTGTCTGCTATACTGGTACATAATTATTGTTACCAAAAAATTCGGGTTATTGTTGTAGTGAGCCATCTTTTCTAGAGGCTCCTCTATTATCATGCTGTTAACTGGGTTCAGATCACAAGTTGTACAGTGTGATTGGTGTGGCTGGTATGAGTCTTACCCGGGATTCAAAATCCTTCCTTATTGTGTACGCTCGTCCGGGCACAGTATCCTAACTGAGGCTTGGAGGAGGGTCATAGGGGGAGGAGCCAGTGCACACCAGGTGATCCTAAAGCTTTCTTTAGATGTGCCCAGTCTCCTGCGGAGCCGCTATTCCCCATGGTCCTTACGGAGTTCCCAGCATCCACTACGGACTACGAGAAATAGAATTATCGGTAAGTAAATTCTTATTTTTTCGTTCATTAGTACGGTTAATGGTACAAATCAACCCTGTGATACCATTTATCTGCTTCCAATACTTTGCTTATGCCCACTAACTGCCTCCTACACTTTCCTGCTCTCTAATTTCCCACTCTTTGCGGTTCAGTATAATTTTCCCTCTTTCCTGCATTTCACCTAATTTGCACACTGCAGAATTTACTCACGATTGGCTCAGTCCTCAGAAACTGCTGTTTCTAAAAGAATTGAACAGGAATCTGTTGCAGGCTTCATGAAAACTCGCGGATAATTGAATCAGACCTTGTGTGTAGTGAGACGTATGTTTTTAAATGTGGTGCTGTAAGGCAGTGTAAACGTACACATTGCTCCAGAGCATTTCTGCCTGGCACCAACTTGTTTTGTGAGCCATAAGTGCTCACAGGGATGGGAAACTTTCAGCCGACAATTTGTTCTGGTCACTGTCACCCTTCCAGAGCCTGTCTGCAGCCCCTTCCAGCTGCCTTGGAACTCCTAGAATAGGCTCCCACTCCAGCACTGAGGAGACATCGTGTCTGGCCCTCTCTACTGCGGCCCCCCTTACATGGAAAGAAGGGGTCTGAGATTTGTGTGGCGCACACAGGGTGTGACAGCGCCGACCTATACAGCTTCGGCAACCTCAACGTCCCCTGGGGCCTAGAGGACAGAAATTGCAGACCGTTCTTACCTTGCTGTCCACGACGTGATTATCACCACTCCTACAGAACTGTTGATCTGTGTAGCGTTACATCCCGCTCCAACCGTATCCTATACTTACAAGCCACCTACTCTGCGGCCTTGTTGTCCTACACCGGTAGCGCTAGGAGACAGGACAGACCATTTAGAACGCAAGATGGAAGAACTAGTCGCTTCCCATAATGACTTGCTCTCATCCCATGATCACCAACAACAAGATCTAGACCAGTTTAAGTCTAAGCTGGCAGATATGGAGGACAGATCACGGCGAAACAACATCAAGATCAGGGGCATCCCTGACTTAGTCACCAACTCTGAATTGGAGTCCTATGCCACTACTTTATTTAAGAAGCTCCTCCCAGCTGCGGATTCCACGGAGCTTATAATTGACCGCATCCATCGACTCCCTAGACCACGCACCGTTTCATCTGACCTTCCCAAAGACACCCTCCTCCGAGTGCATTTCTTCCCTGTTAAGGAGCGTATCATGAGGGCCGCTAGAGAATCCAAGAACTCAGATACCCTAGGTGGACTTCAAATATTCCAGGATTTCTCAGCTGCCACCATAGCAAAGAGGCGTGCCTTTACACCTATCACTCTCGCCCTTCGGTCCCATGACATCCAATACCGCTGGGGATTCCCGGTCAAATTGATAGTTACATACGAAGATTCGACCTATGTTATCTCCTCCCTAGATGCGGGGGTTAAATTGTTGCTAGATTGGGACATAACTATCCAGAAGTCGTCTGGAACTCCTAGAATAGAGGTATAGTAGGCAGCACTGTTAAGTGGAACAGTTGCAGGCTGTCTGTGATCTAAAGCAGGGTCATACAGGATTGTGCTGGAGGCTGGGGTAAGGCGCCAGGTCATTCTTTGGGTTATATTCAATTAGGGTTGAAAGCTGCCGTTGTGATTCGACCTATTGAGTTCCCGCTATTTTTATTCGACAAGACGGGGAATTCGACTTGTCAAATAGTACGTGAATTGGCGGTATAGCTGCCGATTCACGTACTTTTGAGGGAAACGGGGCCAAATTCGACAGGATTTGGCCCTGTTTCCGACCATCTCAGTCCGACATAAAAAAATGTCGGACAGAGATGAGGGACCTTACAGGAGGAGAGGGGTGAGAGCCGCGGGCATACAGGGGAGAGCAGCGCTGCAGGAGGATGTGTCACAGCTGCGCCGCTCACGGCAGTGTCCACCTGGCTCCAGCAACTGAGGTCACGCTTGCTGGAGCCGGGTGGACACTGCCGTGAGGTCTGGCGGCTGTGAGACATCCTTCTGCAGCGCTGCTCTCCATCTGCCCGCAGCTCTCCTCCGTCTGCCTGCGGCTGTCCCCCTTCTCCTCCGCTCACAGGTCTCATCTCAATTCGACTTTTTTTAAAGTCGAATTGAGACGGGATTGAATAGGGGTTGTCCCTTTCTCTTGTTGACTGGGGTAAGGACGTTTTGGGCACGTCATATGACCTCTACACCAAGTGAAGGTCTCAGTCAATTGCACTGTCAACATGATATATTCCAGGGCTGGCCAAACCGGTCCTTGAGATCTACCAACAGTTCATGTTTTCCAGGCCTCCTGGAGATCTGTAGAATTGTCAGGTAGGAATAAATGCAGCACATCTTAATTAGTAATGACTACACCTGTGCACCAGCTAGGTGGTCTGGAAAATGTGAACTGTCGGTAGATCTCAGGGACTGGTTTGGCCAGCTCTGCTATAGTGAGGAGGAAAGTGTGCAGTCCCAGCTCTCTGTCTGAGCTCCAGCAGCATAAGCAAAGGGGCTGGGGCTGGGCAGAATACTGGTGGGCATTTTTAGATTATAAGGGGTGTGTGGGAGGAGTCTGGTGGCATTTTAATGGAAATCTGAGTGCAGAGAGGTGTGTGGAGGAGTCTGTGTGCTGTTCCTGTAGGTCATCAGTTTGCTGCCCTGTTCCTTTTATTTTATCACTGTGTCTGTGTTTACATCCTTGAGGATTTCTTTTTTTGCTGACCTGAGTCTCCTGTTTTGTGGCATGTCAGTCCATTAAGGCCTGTCTAACCTTTTACAGTTTCCCTGTGTTTTGAAAAATTAATCTGTGGGGTTTTTTTTGTGGGCATTGTTACCCAATCTCATTCATCGTTTTAGCTGTATTTGTTTTTATGTCCATCCATCGCTCCACCAATTGTTGTAATTATTGTGTCCCTCAACCGCTTAGTACAATTCACTAAGTGGCCCTGTACCTCAAATAAGTGCCTACCTCTGTTGTATTGGCATCAGTTGGTCTTTGCTGACCTTGGAATACAGGGTGTAGTAGGCAGTGGATGCAAGGGGAGACCAATACAATTTCTTACTCCTAGGTTCTAGAACTTTCACTGTCACCTACTGTACTTGTTGCAGAGTTTACTAAAGGTTGAAGCCAGGTTATTAAATTTTTGTACCAATGATTGAATGAGTTCAGTATGTGTTTTGTAGACATTCATCGTGTCGACGTGAGATATTTCAACATGGTCTGAATGTTGACTTGTTCAGCATGTTGACACAGATGAAAAGTCAACAAAACAGTGGGACCCAGCAGTCCAGTGATCACTTGCTTCCGTTCAGCTCTGGCTGTGCAGCTGTGTCTTCCATGTCTGGCAGTGTCAGGCGATGCAGAGTCCTGGCTTGCCAGCCCTCCCTGGCGGTCTAACCCGAATGGCGGCATTCTACAGAATGTTGGCTTTTCGCATGTTGTCGTTGTGAAAATGTGGACATTCTGCATCGTAACTGCTGACATTCTGGTTGTTGACATTTTGAATGTTAAAATGGTGACTGCATCCCGATTGTACCACCGTTTATACAACTTAACCGTCTGCACTGAGTTGGGGCAGGCATTATGCGCCGTTCCTGCAAGATCTGGTTAATGGAAGGTTTCTAGCAATGTCCAATAGTACGTCCGATGCTACGTCTTTGTACGTACATAGGCAGAAATGTACTGCAGCTGATGGGCATCTGATTACGACACTTATCAGTTATGGCATTACCATAGAGCAGGGGTGGCCAACCCGCGGCTCTCGAGCCGCATGCTGCTCTTTCATCCGCCGCATGCGGCTCTTTCATCCGCCGCATGCGGCTCAGCCGGCTCCTGGCCACTGCTGCCCGGCACATACAGTTATCTCCGGCGGCGGTGTCACGCTTCAATTCAGCACTGGTCCGTGAGCCAATCAGAGCTCGCAGACCGGCACTAGGGGCATAGCTGGAAATGTGAGGACATATATATATCTGGCACTAGGGGCATAGCTGGCACTGTGAGGACATATATCTGGCACTGGGGGCATATCTGGCACTGGGGGGAAATGTATATCTGGCACTGGGGGGTCATGTGTATCTGGCACTGTGGGGCATATATGTATCTGGCACTGTGGGGATATATGTTTTTGGCAGTGTGGAGGCACCCATTTTTTGGCATTTTTATATGTATGTGGCACTGTACTGGGGCATTATATGTATTTGGCACTGTACAACATGACTAAAAACGGAGTTATGACAGAAGGTCATACTCCTACAAACGTCATAACGAAAGGTGTGCGCACAAAATGAGGTGTGGCTTTGTGAAAACTAGGCCATGCCCCTATTTTTGCACGCGCGCCTTCGGCGCGCACATGGTACTGGCTCTTGCCCTTGACTACAGATCTTTTCTGGCTCTTTGCCTCTGACCGGTTGGCTACCCCTGCCATAGAGACTCTGGAGCTGCGTCCGCCCTGAATCACCCCACGGCGTGCAAACTGATTAAAGAATGCAAGTAAAGTAATGTGTAAAACAAACTGGTTAGCCTATAATTGTAAACAGTAGAACATCGTAGAATACATGTATGAAGCGACAGATGGAGTCCAGCCCATTAGAACAGTTCTTAAAAGCGTATTTGTTTGGATTAATTACCAAGGAAAATCTAATGTACACTTAAGCTGCGTACAATTGCTTCTTACGTTTTTCTTTCAGAATCGGTTTAATTAGCCACTTACATTTTGGAAGTCCTTGTTAAACTAATTCCATGGGATGAAGGGTGGAAGAGAATGAGGAGTGTTGCTATTAAATGTTGGAATGAGTAAAGTAATCTTTTCAATTCATTTAAAAAGAGATCATTCTCACAAAGAGGTGATTTATAGAGAAAATCCCGTCAGATAAAGGGATGAGGACAGCCGATTAGCCCCGGAACAAGCCTTGTTTAATGAATAAACACAATCTTTAGAAAAGTGTGATCCTGGTAAACATACGTGGAAATGGAAATAGTGTCCACAGTAAGAAGACAAAAAAAAAAGAGCCTTTTTACTGGTACAAGAAGGATTTGTACATTATTAAACCTCCACGTTGTGTCTTACAAGTCATGAACAAAACATAAAGGGATGAGTAGATAGGAATTACTTAGACAACATAATGTAAATAGTTTGATGTGTTCTCTGTTCACTTACAGTATGTATTTTGTATCTCCTGCTAGGGTGGTGGACGGGTGTTCTTAATTATGATTTTCTACTTAAACTTGGTGTTTTGTTTTTTTAAACAAATAAATGGAAAATCTCTAGAATTACATGAGAGATCTGTGATTAGACAAGTATGGTGACAGCCACTACGCTGATATGAAAGGGGAACGCATTCTACAGTCCCCAGAACTAGTCTCACTAAGCAGCAAATAACGACGCAGATATAAGATTACATGTACAGTCTAAAGTCACAATAGGCAAAATAGCGTCAGCAATGTTAAAAACAAAAAAAAAAGATCTCCAGCAAAAACAAGCCAGGTCTGTGTCAGATGGGCAGGCTTAAATAGGGGGCACTTGACATCCAAGCCATGTACCCAACTGTGTGATTACCAGTCAGTGGGAGAACATAATCTGGTACTAGTGTGTAAAAGGTGTATATACACCTGTAACTTCATTGCATTCCTCGTAGACAGGGGTTAATCCAGAAGAAAATGATTTAGTGGGCACCATTATATGGGAAGGGGGGGATGGCCTTTGGCGTGTGCGCTCCCAGAAAAGGGATGTGGTCCACAAATGCTAGTTGTTAAAATTTGAAATTAAAGCGGAAGAGAGGAGGAGGGGGGAGAGTGAGTGGATGCTATTAGTAGACAACTGACCTTTCACCCAGTCACTGATTTCTTATGCATGTAAAGAACACAGCCGGCAAAGCTCGGGCCCAATGAGTGATGGGGGAGACCAGGACCAGCATGCCTGGCTTAGGGGTAAACTAGGAAGGCAGGCCAGGTCCTCTCCTCTGCTTTTCATGCTGAGGCTGTGATGTTGGGGCCCCGACAACAAGCAGTGTCAGTGAGGAGGAAGCCAGAGAGCCTCCACCTGTTTTGTTACAGCCGGTGTCCTATTGCTTCTCTTCATTTGAAAGAATGTTTCCCTCCTGGACTTTGTTAAAACCCTTAATATACTTCAAAGTTTCTATCATGTCCCCCCTTTTCCTTCTCTGCTCCAAACTATACATATTGAGATTTTTTTAGTCTTTCTGGGTATGTTTTGTGATGTAGGCCATGCACCATTTTAGTTGCCCTTCTTTGTACAGTCTGTAATGTATTAATATCCTTTTGAAGATATGGCCTCCAGAATTGAACACTGTATTCTAGATGAGGCCGTACCAATGACCTATACAGTGGCATTATTACTTCTTTCTGTTGCTGATTCCTCTCCCAATGCAGCCAAGTATCTGATTAGCCTTCCTCGTTGCTTTGTTACATTGCTTACCTGCCTTTAAGTCACCTGAAATAGTGACTTCTAGATCCCTTTCCTCCTCAGCAGTTTCCAGTATAGTGCAATTAATACTATATTTATCCTTTATGTCACCTGAAATAGTGACTTCTAGATCCCTTTCCTCCTCAGCAGTTTCCAGTATAGTGCAATTAATACTATATTTATCCTTTATGTCACCTGAAATAGTGACTCCTAGATCCCTTTCCTCCTCAGCCATTTCCAGTATAGTGCCAATAATACTATATTTAGCCTTTGGATCATTGAGACCCCAGTGCATGATTTTGCATTTTTTGGCATTAAACTGTAATTGCCACACTTTTGACCATGCCTCTAGTCCACAGGTTCTCAAATTCTGTCCTCAGGACCCCACACAGTACATGTTTTGCAGGTCTCTGCACAGAATCACAAGTGAAATAATTAGCTCCACCTGTGGACCTTTTTAAAATGTGTCAGTGAGTAATTAATACACCTGTGCACTTGCTGGGTTACCTGCAAAACATGCACCGTGTGGGGTCCTGAGGACCGAGTTTGAGAACCCCTGCTCTAGTCTACCTAGATTCTCAATTTGTTTTACCCCTCCTGGTGTGTCTACCCTGTTGAATACCTTTGTGTCATCTGCAAAAAGGCATACTTTCCCTTTAATGCCAATTGCAATGTCACCAATAAGATATTAAAAAGGACTTGCAACCAAGATCTTATCCATTCAACAATCTTAGTATCCAATCTAAGTTTTTTTTTAGCAGTCTGTGATGTGGAACAGTGTCAAAAGCCTTACTAAAGTCTAGATAAGCTATTTCCACGGCTCCACCTTTATCCATCACTTTAGTCATACAGTCCAAAAAGTCAATGAGGTTTGTTTGACATGATCTCCCCCCCCCCAGTGAATCTATGCTGTTTAGGATCATGTAAATTGCTAGATTTGAGATAATCTACAACTTTCTTTTAAGTGTTTCCATCAATTTCCCTTCTACTGATGTAAAGGCCCATACAAACTAGAAGATTTTGAGTTTAAAGTAGCTCACTTTTGGCGTTTTGAGCTCAAAATCTACTGGTGTGTATGGGTGGGCGATGAGCGCTGATGCGCGCTCCCGCAACATCGCCAGTGAGGTGGGCAATCGTGTGTTTTGCACACAATGTTTTGCCCACCTCGCTCCTTGTTCATCCATCATTGCTCAGTGTGTACGGCGCCGAGCAATGATGGATGAACTTTCAAAGTGGTTAATTTACTTGTCGGAAGCATGCCTCTATGTGCAGAAATGCAGTGAAGTTTCTTGTCATTTGTCTGCTTGTGAATGCCGGATAGTACAGTAACCAGTGGCGTAAGTTCGTCCCAGACGCCCGGAGGCAAGATAAATATTGGTGCCCCCCTATTTCCTATATTAGGATAAGTGTGTGTGTGTGTGTGTGTGTGTGTGTAGTGTTCTAAAAAAAAATTTATATACTGTATTTATACATTTAATTGTCTTTTATTTTGAATCACACATTTCTTAGCAGTCATACCCAGGATTAGAACCCATGACCTGTTACACTGACAGCAAACACTTTACTGATGGAGCTATTTGCTCCTGTAGATGAAGCCTGAGAATTCTAACTATATGAAGTTACGTGTAATTGTCAGAGATGTAACTTCATATAGTTAAAATTCTCATATTTCCTATACAGGAGCAAACAGCTTCATCAGTAAGGTGTCTGCTTGCAGTGTAATAGGTTGTGGTTTCTAATACTGGGTGTGACACTTGTAAAATGTGTATCTACAGTATAATGAAAAGGGTGTGATTTGTAAGGTGCAGGGACCAGTGAGGAAGTCGCCCACTGAAAAGACAGCGGCAGCTATCAATGAACTTAATTCAATGGTGTCACAGAATGAGAGGAGAGGTACCCCCCTTCAGAGCAGGAGCCCGGCGGCAGATGACTCCGTTGCCTCCCAGAGTTCTGCCTCTGACAGTAACCAAATTCTTTGTATAGAAACAAGATTTTGGTTAGTGTGAGAATACATTGCAATGAACTTCAGGTGGTGTAAAGGGCTCATGTATGAAAGTATTACTGGTGTAAGTAGACCTCTAAAAGTTTTTTGGGACATTGAGAATAACTTTTACACATACTTTAGAATTGGTGATTCATGGGTGGAGTCTTTGTTGGAAACACATTATTAAACTAAATATAATGGCGTAAGAATCTGACATGAAATAGTGGCAGTACAATGTTCCCTTACCCTGCTTACTTAAGTGCAGACCCCGCTACTGTATATGGACCTGTGATGCAAATTATCACTGGGCCATCCCCAGGGTCTTAATTAACTTCCCTGCAATTGGCATCTGGTGAAACTACCTATCCTCTCATCCATGGCCACTGTAGATGAAGGTAAGGTGTAGCAAAAAGAAAACGTGAAGTAACCATGAGGCAGATGTATTAACCTGGAGAAGGCATAAGGAAGTGATAAACAGTGTTATGTGCAAGGTGATAAAGGCACCAGCCAATCAGATCCTAACTGTTAATTTACATATTGGAGCTGATTGGCTGGTGTGTTTATCACCTTGCACATATCAATGGTTTATCACTTCCTTATGCCTTCTCCGGGTTAATACATCTGCCCCCATGTTCTTTTAGATGGACAAGCGAGAGAGGATGTGAAAATGTAGGAGAAGGGTCCTGGCAGGAGATTTCCCACCAAATATGTTATTTTGGTGGTGGAGACAGTGAGGAAAGGGGGAAAGGAAGGGGGAGGGGGGGGGGGGTAGAGCACTGAAGGTAACTGAGTGCAAATAGCTTTGAGGTGCTTGAGTATTGTGTGGAATTTAGAGCCTTGAAAAAGGCCTGTTTGGCTAGTATGAAGGTGGAACTATAAGAATAATTAATTTGAAGTGAATGAAGGTAGAGTGTGAGGCTTCCTCCATAGGCTTCAGGCAGTACTGGGGCATTTGTGGAGAAATCTGGTCAGTTGGGATGCCAGAGTTGCGGTTTTGTTTGTTGGACTGAAGTAGCAAGGGTGGATTTGAGGTTGTAAACAAGATATTCATTTTACAGGTACAGTTCAGGCAGGCCAGGTTAGTCATACAGTAGAAGAGGAATTCAAATGAGGAGGTGACAGGGTCAAGGTTGTTAAGATTGTGCTTGATGAAGGAGGCTTTGGGAGCAGGAGAGGGTGAAGGAATTGAAATGTCAACATGTGAAATCATGACATTCCCTGAATGTGGACTTTAGGGTTTTGACACTAGAGATAGGGGTTAGGGATAGGGAGAGTATACTCATCAGAATTCCACTCTATCAGATGATTCTGCCAGAACTCTGTCACATGACCACCAGGAACCGGAAGACGCCGATGCAGCCGCCAGGAGCATATAAGTCATTGCTGCCTACCAGAGACAATATGTCAATATTCTATTATGTCGGCATTTCTTCAGTTTAAACATGAATGTCAACATAACTAAGTCAACATGATTTTTTTTTTTTTTTTTACATCATACCACACCCAAGCATATGAGGACCAACTAAAATTGAAGATCCAAGATGTTCAGTTCTGAGCTTGTCCCTTTAAAGAGTTAGGTAGCTGTGTACCACTCCACAGAGTGGGAAATGACCCTTAAAATGCAAACTCTTTATCCCCTTACCTCAGTTCAACAATCTTGTTCCGCAAAAGAAAATCTTGTTTCTGCTCTGCTACACAAAATTATTTAATGAACCCAACACACATTATTTTTCTATTAATATGGTTCTTGCTAATTAATTAGTTACATTATTGCTTTAATAAGTCATCCAGGTATTTAAAATTTTTAACACTTTTTGGCCAGATATTGGCACGTTTCTATTGCCTTATGTTTTAGTTATTCTATTTATAAAGGCATCAGCTAATTGAAATGCCACATACACAGAGAAATAAGAATCTTTTTCAATAGAATTGCCAGTAAAGTAATTCTTTGGATTAAAAAAAATTAAATAAACTCATCTAGAAACATATTCACCCTAATAAAAATATTTGTACAGGGAGATTTACATTTCCACATTGAGCTTTTAATAATCGAGTAATTAAGTGATCTTGGGAGTTACAGCCTTTAATGACGCATCCATTCGCCACTGACTTCCATCATACTTGCTCCCAAAACACCGGTATCGTGTTGTTTTTAATTTGGGATACTGGATAGAGATTTGTGGGATTAGTAAAACTATGTCCATGGGGGAAGCAAGTCGATGACAGCTTTGAAGAATATCTCATTTTAGTTGGATGTGATGTAAATCTCTTTTTATTTATCACCAAGGCAATCCAGGAATAAAAAGAATATAAACATTTGAACAAAACACAGGAATGAGTTCGTTTTTTTTAAAAGGGTGGACATGAACAATAGATGAATTGATAAATTAAGCTGCCATGAGTTTAAGCCCACATGAGTTTATTCTTATATTCTGTCATAGGAATTAAATCTAAAGGACAGGTTTATTTGAAATTGTTCCTTACCCATCAAGCTGTCATTAAATGTTTCTGTTAAGAGCACATTAGTTTATCCTGTGACGCTCTGAACAATTTGCTCTGAAGTCTTTCTGAAACCTCTTTCAGCATGTAGGAAATTTAATTTCCAGGTATTTTCCTTGAAAATGTAACCGATCCCCTGTCATTGCTCATGGGGGGGCATTACAAATTAAATGACAAGGGTTTGGAGAACCTTTAATAAATGTTCTTGATAAGATTTTATAATTGAAATGTGCTATGTGTATGTGCAGTAGGACCATAGCAATTCTTTTTGAATTAATTGATTTGTTTGTAACCATTTTGTAAAAAGTTTATTATTTTTTGTTAAAATTTCATGGAAACTTCAATAAGTTTAATCAATTACTTCATTCTAACAGGGGGAAAAAATGTAAATAAAATTGGCACCTGATACTAATGTTATCAGATATCAATAGTGAGTTAGTTTCAGATTTCAGGTTCAATTGACTTTTGGAAGTCCCTCAATACACTTATAAACATGATGCACAGTGCAATGCTACAAAGAACTCTTATAGAACACAATTAGCATTTTAAATTTACTGGCATTGTAAGGTACTTGTCAGAAAAAAAATTATTTCTGTTATATGCAACACAAAAATCTGAACACTAGTCATTCTGTTGTTTCTCAGCAGAGCAAACATAATTGTTGCATAAGGAAGATTACATTTTTAAATTGTCCTACTGTCTAATAGGGGGGGGTATAACACATGGTGTGCAAACTTTTTTTTTACAATTATGCCTATAACGATGTTACAAAATTCAAAATAGGGTAATTGGTTGTGAAATGACCCCAAAAACCTTCTGTATTTTTAACCTTTTTTATTTATATCTTTTTTTTGTGATTGTCTGTGAAAGAGTTTTGGAAGGTAGGAATATCAACTTTGATCCCATTCGATTTTAGGAAATTCCTTGTCAGCACTTCATCTTAGAATGATGTCAGTAGGTAAGTCCTCTTTATTTGTTTCAACAAATGATGCCCTTAAACAATTAATAGGCTTAGGTGAGAGGCTTGTTGTGCATGTACAGTGTTTGATGTTCCTGGTAGTTCATGTACGGATCTGCCTTAGTTTACTTTGATTGACAAGACTCCTTCTATATATAAGTGCGGCCAAGTAGTTACAGCAGAGAACAGCGAGAAAGAGAGGGGATACAAAAGCTTTATGACAGGTTTGCCGATTCCTATTTATTTTGTTGTTTTATTTCCACAAAAAGTATCATATTAGCATTTTGTTTTCAAGTTTTGTCCACAATATCTTTCATTTTTAGTAGAATTATTCTATGTAGCGATTTAAAAAATTAATTACATTCAATAGCTAGATATTTTTTTTTTATTGTTAATTTTGTTTTAGATAGTTTCTATTTTTATTTTACTGTTTAATCAGCTCTATGAAGTTTTTTTTCTTTTTAGTAAAGCCACAATATTTTAGTTGAAGATAAATCATTAAGCAATGAAACCTTATTACACATTGTATATTAATCTTCTTGTCAGTACTTTAATTTAGGAACCATAATGGTAGATTTTATTACAATAATATATTATTTCTAATAAAATAATATTTTAAATAAGTTTATTTATATTGTGGCACCACATGGTCACACCCAATTCAATATAAAACAAAAACGATAAACAGACCATACAAAGGGTAAAATAAGATGTTAGTGACAGTTTTAAAAAAATCCTGAGTTTCAAAAATGTTTTATATTTTCTTGCTTTATGTTGAGTGTAAGCATGAGAACACATTTATATCCATTGGCCTGCCTAACTGTTCACCTAATACAGTATATTATAAAATTGGAAAAAATATATTAACAAGATTTACACATACATACACTATATGAACTTGATAGTTCATGTGGGCATTGTACAAAGCATAACGCTGCAAATTTGGTGAGTTTTGACTATCTTTTATTAGAATTATATAAAGGAGTATATATTTATAACTTATATTTTCTTTTGTATTATTCCAATCATTTTTATAGTCAAAACTCTGGAATATACTGGAGTATGGCAGGTGAGAGGTGACTACCCTGACCGCATGTCACTGCCACATTATACTTATGAAACTGTATACTTATGAAACTGTTGCTGTGTCCTTTCCTAAGTTAGAAACAGTAGCACAATGTTGTATAGTGGTTAACGTAAAACACATCTTACAGTATATGGTGAGGAAGTAACAGGTAGGATATTTTAAGAATATGCATATCCGTTTTCTCTCACATGTATTCATAATGTAAAATTATATTCAACAGAAAAAAAGACATAACATTACACATACACACAGTACAAAAGGGAATGAGGTTTTAATCATTCTTATAATGCGTCCATATAGTAATAACCATTGGCCTTTAGGGACAAGTAACAAAATGTCATCTCTTTTGAAGAGTCTGCTTCCAATCCAATCCCAGTACTAACAAAATGTAGAGAGGACCCAATCAGTGATAACAAAGGCTTTTTTTTTTTTTATTTACTTCAAAGGCTTTAATCAAAATTGTGCTGCTGACTTATCAGTAGTGACCCTGGTTTTTGTGCGGAATTACTTCTCTCTTCTGTGGGTGAGAGATCATCTCTCTCGTCTATCTGTCAGTGTAAATATGTGTATGTGGGATCCGGTGCGCACACCCGAGACGACGGCGTGGCTTCATGACAGTGGGTGATTGGGGAGGCAGAGGATGTCTGTCTCCAGCCATCAAATCTTTCCCCCTTGTGTATCTCCAGCCATCAAATCGTTTCCCCCTTGTGTGTCTCCAGCCATCAAAACTATCCCCCTTGTGTCTCCTGCCATCAAATCTCTCCCCCTTGTATGTCTCCAGTCATCAAGTCTCTCCCCCATGTGCGTCTCCAGCCATCAAATATCTACCCTTTGTGTCTCCAGCCATCAAATCTCTCCCCCTTGTGTCTCCAGCCATCAAATCTCTCCCCCTTGTGTGTCTCCAGTCATTAAGTCTCTTCCACTTGTGTGTCTCCAACCATCAAATCTCTCCCCCTTGTGTGTCTCCAACCCTCAAATCTCTTTCCCTTGTGTGTCTCCAACCCTCAAATCTCTCCCCCTTGTGTGTCTCCAGCCATCAAATCTCTACCCTTTGTGTCTCCAGCCATCAAATCTCTCCCCCTTGTGTGTCTCCAGTCATCAAGTCTCTCCCCCTTGTGTGTCTCCAACCCTCAAATCTCTTTCCCTTGTGTGTCTCCAACCCTCAAATCTCTCCCCCTTGTGTGTCTCCAGCCATCAAATCTCTACCCTTTGTGTCTCCAGCCATCAAATCTCTCCCCCTTGTGTGTCTCCATCCATCAAGTCTCTCCATCCATCAAGTCTCTCCCCCTTGTGTGTCTCCAACCCTCAAATCTCTCCCCCTTGTGTGTCTCCAGCCATCAAATCTCTCCCTTTTGTATGCTCTCCCCTTGTGTCTCTGCAGCGACTGAATCCCCAATCTATTTCTATATCAAACGCTCATAGTTGGTTTACTTTTGCTGTCTTCCATCTGCTTCTTTCCATGGCGCACTCTCTTCTGTGAATGACGCTGACGTGACCTTAAGTCACGCTAACGTTATACTGATGGAAGCTGCAGGAGCTGTATGATTAGCGCTGGACTGTACAGGCTTTCTGCTGTTGCTCTGCTGAATGTCATATAATATGTCACAGCAGTGCCGGAACACGGTAATTCAGCACTTCTGAAACCTGGAGCCAGTGCAGCGGAGCTTAGATGTACAGCGATGCCCCTAGAATTTTAAATTTTTCAAAAACAGTCTGTAAATTGGCAGTTAGAAGCTGATTGGTTGATTTATTCTTTGGCAGTATGGATGGTGTAATGGTTAGCATTACTGCCTCACAGCACTGAGGTCATGGGTTCAATTCCCACCATGGCCCTAACTGTGTGGAGTTTGTATATTCTCCAAGTACTTGCGTGGGTTTCCTCCGGGTACTCCGGTTTCCTCCCACAATCCAAAAATATACTGGTAGGTTAATTGGCTCCCAACAAAAATTTCCTTGAAACTAGGGTTAAAAAAAAAAATTGAACATTTTGGGGTCAAGATATGAAATGAAACTAGTACTTGTACATCTGTCCACTGACAAAAGTGTGGGTAGCTATTCACTGGAATTTATGTCCATGCCACTTGGTTAAAATGGAAAATGACTACATCTACACAGACTGCAGTTGTTACATTTCTTATTATACTGATGTATTAATTATGGATCATATTTTATCAATATTTTTTTTTTACGCCTTTTACCCCCTCTCTTTTACTTATTTATTACGGGGGGGTTTTTGTAGCGATTTATACACATTACAAGTGCCAGTTAATGTGTAGTACACAATCGGATGAGAACTTTTGTTAACTTGTGACAACCTACAAAGTTAGGGTCAGCTCCAAAGTTCTACTTCCCTGATCCGGTAGGTCCCCCAGCTTGCAGCAGTTCAGCATCCTACTGTAAACCCAGCCTGTTTCCACCACACAGCAGTGCCCTGCTTCTGCCTGTCCCTCCTGAGCGAGTACACAGGGGGGAGGGTCATTGACGGTGTGAGCGGGTGACCATATGTACCCAGATGGATCAGGGTGAGCGCCGCACACCAGATAAGTGAAACTGTAGTTTATAATAATTTAATATATTTCCCTGAAAACTACATTTCAAGTTACGTAGTGTTATTTTATTAAGTTATTTATTATGCACAGACACATATTACACCTCACCTTACGGAAAATACTTAGTCCTTCACATCTATCCGTGTCCCAGTGAAGCTTACATTTAATATTCCCTACCACATGTACACATATACACTAGTGTTATTTGTTTTATCAGAATCCAATTAATCTACCTGTATGTTTTGGGTTTTTTTTTTTGGAAGAAGACAGAGTACCCTGAGGAAGCCCACGGTTGCACACTAGAGACATACAAACTACACACAGAGAGGGCCTGGATGGAAATGAAACCTAATATCTCTGTGCTGTTTAGGCAGTAATGCTGACCACTATGCCCACCATGCTTCCAACTACACCAAAGGCTAGATGTAATAGGGTGCAATTTTTTTTTAATGTGTCTAAAAAAATCGCACCAAATCGCACGTTTGTAACTTGCGATTTTTTTACTAAAAATTGCAAATGTAATAGGGTGCAAATTTTAAGGTTAAAGCGGAATTCGCATGTGATTATTTGCGGTTTTTAGTAAAGGAAATATGCGATTTTTAGTTATAAAAACATGCGGATTTTAGTTCATGTTTTTATTACTTAGTCAGAATCATGCACAGATCAGTTAGATGCGTGCATGCTTCTGTATGGAACAGTAAAGAAAGTGTTATAAAAAAAAAAAAAAAAACACGTGCAGGTCTCTCTCCCAAATCAGAACCAGCCTCGGGCTCTATGAGCAGGTCCTGGTTGCAAACATACAGGGAAAAAATTGACTGGAGTTTCCCGTATTTAAGCAACCAGCACCGGACTCTTGATCCAGTCCTGGTTCCAATAATACAGAGGACAAAGGAAGTAGGGGTCCCCATATTTTTGAAACCAGCACCGGGCTTCACTAGCCAGGGAGGTGATGCCGCAACCGAGGGACACTTTTATATAGGGCCCTGTGGCCAAAACATCACAACCCCTCCCCAACTAGTCACAATACAAATTTGTATTAAAGTTGTACTTTAAAGGTGTGCATCTTGTGTTTTTAATTGGGTATTTCTTTTGTTGTGGAATTACAGGTACAAGCTGTATTTCTCTGCATGCTTGTACTTGTGGTTCTCCAAGTACCAGCATGTGGGGGAGGATTACTGGGACTTGTAGTTCCACAGGAAAAGACAATATTTTTTTAACAATTTCAAGGCCATCAGCCCCCCATCCACCGCCCAGGGATGGGGCGGGACAGCCCCGGGCTTCATCCCTGGCCCTTGGGTGCCTGGGGGGGGACCCCTTGATTTAAGGGGTCCCCACTCCCCCAGGGAACCCTGGCTAGGGGTGACTAGTTGGGGGGACTGATGCTGCGGCCGCAGGGACCTATACAAAAGTGTCCCTCGGCTGTGGCATCACCTCCCTGGGTGGAGCCCGGTGCTGGTTTAAAAAATACGAGGGACCCCTACTTCTTTTGTCCCCTGTATTTTTGGAACCAGGACCGGTCCAAGAGCCCGGTGCTGGTTGTTTAAATACGGGGAACCTCCAATCAATTTTTTCCCCGTATTTTGCAACCAGGACAGTCTCAAAGAGCCCGGGGCTGGTCATGCTTTTGGGGGAATCCTGCACGTATTTTTTTTTTATATATTTTAACACTTTCTTTACTTTTCCATACAGAAGCATGCACGGATCTCACTGATGTGTGCATGCTTATCCAAAAATCGCCAGTCTAAACCTGGTCTATTATTTTGGTGATTTTTTGTAAGGTTTTGTGAGCAAGTGAAAAAATCACATCCTATTACATTTGCGATTTTCATTGTTTTCAATGGGAAAACATCTGGATGCGCTTTTTCACTTGCGATTTTTGGTATATGTTCAAAACTTGTGTGATTTTTAGCAAAATCTCAAGCTATTACATTTGCGATTTTCGGAAAACGTGCGATTTTGCAGTAAAAATGGCACGTTTTCCAAAATTGCACCCTATTACATTTAGCCTCAAATGTTTTGGAGACCTTATGAAAAATGAATTAAGCAGAGAACATACATATAAATGATTGCAAGATAAACTATAGCGTAGGAAGAATGGATCTTTTGCTCACATTGTCATTGTCCTCCAAACTTTAAAATCTTAAATCAACATTTTCCTTGCAAAATTTCTAATGAGTGAATAGAGTGGGTTTGGCTTAGTTAATGCCCCATAAAACCATTACAGCTTATGCATATTATTTACATATTTTCCTTCTTTGGAAATCAGCGTTCCACATTGGGGATAGGAGGGGATTTATCAAAGCTTGAAGAGCGATAAGGTACCAACCAATCGGGATGTAGTTATGTGACAAGCGGTCAGGAGACCGCCGGTCACACCACCTTCCCCTACATCCCGCCCACTGAGGACTTGTTGCCTTTGCCGGGATACCGGCGGAGGTATGCTGACCGCCAGTCACGCATTCCCAACCCCAACCAATCAACGTCTGTCACTTTACAAGCAGTGTCTGAAACATGCCAAAATCTGATTGGTGGTACTTTATCTCTCTCCAGACTTTGATGAATCACCCCCTAAATAAGTAAATTATATCACCTCAAAAGAATAGATAACCATTATTAACGTAACAATGGGGCAGATGTATTAAGCCTGGAGAAGTGATAAAGCAGTGATAAGTGAAAGGTGATAACGCACCAGCCAATTAGCTCCTGTCAATTTACACATTGGAGCTGATTGGCTGATGCGTTATCACCTTGCACTTATCACTGCTTTATCACTTCTCCAGGCTTAATACATCTGCCCCTATATTCCTAGGAAACTTTTTTTTATATAGACTTAAATTCTAAAAAGGATATTTTCTTAATAACTGAAATAGTTTTCTTCAGGACCCCTATGAGCTCTCAGACAATGAACCAGAAAAGCGTAACCCTGGTATTCTTGCACTTGCTGGTCCTAAGCTGCTGCCTCAGCACATTTGCCGCCTCAAACATCAGCCTGAAAACGTTCATCGGCTGTGCCGTGCGGGAATTCACCTTCTTGGCTAAGAAACCGGGCTGTAAGGGTCTGCGTGTCACCACTGATGCCTGCTGGGGGCGCTGTGAGACTTGGGAGGTAAGTGTATTAATATCTGATGAGGTTTAGAAGTTGTGAGGTTTAGAGTTTGTACTAGTTACTCTTTTCCATGCGGGTTTTCTTTATAACAAGAGCAGATGTCGCCATGTACTATTTCACCAGTGTTCTGCTGTATGGTGAACTGCTTTTAGATTGTTTAAGCTTTTGGTTGCACATGGATCTGATTCTGAGTAGCATGAACTGCGGATTTACACGGACTTGAGCGATTTTTTTATTTTGCTACTGCGCATGTAAGAAAATCTTTCAACTCTCACGGCAAATGCATCTCTCAGTATGCATGCACAAAGATGCAGTTGCGATTTAGATGCACGGTATCAGCATTGTATTGCAAGTGTACTGGGCATTCCCGGGCGGTGGCCGGGAGCTGGCTATACGGGTAGCAGTTGCTTTACTGACAGACACAATACCGACGGTCATAATCTAGGCAGCCATTGACCGATAGTGAAAATATGGACACGGTCAAAATACATTTGCCGACATAGTCAGAATACAGACATTTGAAAAGCCGCCATATCAAAATGCCGACATGCACTTTTAAGGAATTTTTGCCCCAAAACAGACTTGTTCATAGTTTACCATTTCAGGGGGAATATAATAGTGTGGCGAGCACAGCAATACACTTAGACGGTGTCTATGTTGACCTATGTCGACATTGACACAAAAAAGAGAAAAACTACATGTCGGCATTTCAAATGTCACATTTGGATATGTCGGCATTTTGAACATGTCTGCATAATGAATGTCTGTATTTTGACCGTCTGTCAATGGCTGTCAGGATTCTAACCGTCGGTATTGTCCCCGTCGGTAAATCATACTGAACCCGGCTATACAGACGCTACAAAACGGAACAGTATTGCTAGGACCTCTACCCCAATCAGTCTTTCCGAAATGCATATTTATATATTGACTTGTATCTTGTTTTCCTGTCACAGAAACCTATACTGGACCCTCCCTATATAGACGCTTACCACAGGGTCTGCACCTACAATGAAACAAAGCTGGTTACTGTGAAACTACCGGACTGCAGCGCCAGCGTGGATCCATTCTTCACTTACCCTGTGGCAATCCGGTGTGACTGCGGCGTCTGTTCCACTTCCACCACGGAATGTGAGACTCTGTGAGAATCTGACGCTGGCCGCAAGAAAACTCGAAACAGGCCCAACTGATGGGAAGGGCTTATATTTACTTACTGTTATAGATATGTGCAGTATTCTCTGCTTATAACCTTATTTCCCTATATATTTCCATTTATTCCTCAGTGAGGCTAAGTGCTTACTAAGCTGTAATAGTAAGCTACACTCGTCTAATGCAAACTGCTCAAATGTAGCATATTCCTAGGAACCTGTGGTGTTCCTGAAACACTCTGTGCCTCAGTGATGCCATGGTTTAGATGATAAATGTTGGTCTTCACTGTGTGTAAATTAAACGTGCACTTTAAATATCCTTTATAGATTCTGAAGGGACCAGTACTGGTGGTCAAGAATGATTGTAAGTGAAAGACTGTGATTATGGGCCAAAGGGGGAGATGTACTAAGCAGAGATAAAAGTGGAGAAGTGAGCCAGTGGAGAAGTTGCCCATGGCAACCAATCAGCATTGTCGTAATATTTATAATTTGCATACTATAAACGTATACAGAGCAGCTGATTGGTTGCCATGGGCAACTTCTCCACTGGCTCACTTTTCCACTTTTATCACTGCTTAGTACATGTCTCCCTAATTCATGTTTGTACGCAAGTGAGTGATTACTGTCATACTGCGCTTGTGCTGCGGTCACAGTGCGCCTGCATCACGGGGCTGCTGCGTTCTCGCTTGCAATGTGGATTTCATGGAGAAGTGAATGACAGGCAGTGACCGTGTGGAGGTGTAAACAGGGAGTGGATGGAAAAACACAGGCGTGTATCTGCCATCACCTGTGAGCTCGTACGTGCAAAAACATGGCGTCTGAGCTTTGTGGTTCCTCATTTTGCGTATAGTTCGATAATGTGTAAGTAATTGTGAATGAGTTGGTGATGGCTCCGGTGTTGTCCTCTTTTTATTTCAGTGCGGCTGATTCACTTGATAACACTAGCAGCTCCGTATCTTAGAAAATTGCAATTGCATTTGCGTACAAACTAGAGATGAGCGGGTTCGGGCTTTACTCGGTTCTCAAAACGGCATCTTATTGGCTATCCAAAACAAGAGACATCTGTGAGCCAATAAGATGCCGTTTTGAGAACCGAGTAAATCCGAGTAAAACCGAACCCGCTCATCTCTAGTACAAACATGAATTGGGCTCCATGTTTTAACAAGCTGACTGCTTGTTGATGGTCTATACAAAGTATGTACTGTTTATAGACTATGCGCTATGAAGCGCCAATAATAGTATAAGCTACATAAGAATGAATATACTTTGCTTGTATGAATAAATATTTATGTCATCGTCTTTAAACTTGACCTGAGTTTTAGGGGTGTGCTGGATGTGTCATTCTGTTGGGTTTTAGGATCTGATTCCGAGTTGGGATGCAGCGGCGAGCTCAAACGCAGCGGAGCAAAGTTGTTCATCTGCACATGTGCCGGAGTCGCACTGCTTATGCTTTCAGATTTTGTTCGTAGAGAGTCAAAGGTCAAATTTAGACCCACAACAGCAGAAAAGTGAGTGTCAGCGACTGGGAGTAACGGGGTGGCTGAGATGGTGCATTTTTTTAGGGGAGCACTGGGGGCATGCGGCTGGTGAGGGTTTCAGGAGTCAGTGGCTGAAAGCACATTAGAATCACAGATAGGGGCTATGCAATTAGCTCAGTTTTTTCGCCTAGGTGAAAAAAACTGAGCTTTTTCGCTATTTTTAGTGCGAATGGAGATGCAATAGCAGGGCCAGATTTTCGCCTAGGCGAAAAATATGGCAGGGGCGGAAAACACGCGGATCGGCGAATCCACTTGTTTTCTGTCGAAAATGCGGGCTATTTTCGACTATTTTGAGGCATTTTTTGCTAATGCATTTCACTTAATTAAAAAGGTGAAAAGGTATTGGCGAAAATGCCTTCAAAACGGTCTAAAACGGCCCTAATTGAATACTCATGTGGGGCACGTTCATTAGCTTCAAAACGATCGGAACTAATTGCATACCCCCCATTGTTGTGAATGAGGCCTAAATGTTATGAGTTTGATAGAACCAGACGTTTGGTTACAGTATGTGCTGAAATGAAACACATTAAATTGATTCTAAATGGACCTATTTTTACTGAGATTTCTATGCTGCATGGGAGGTGGAGACGTGAGTTGAGAGTTCTATACATATATAAACCTTCACCCTGATTTTACTGTCCTGTTTGCAGCGGCCATCAATGGCAATTCTATGGACTCTTGCACAATGGGCAGAGAGTTTTCTGCAGCCCTTTAACCATCTCACATCATAAGCTCACCCTGGGTTAGCCGGGTAATTCTGTGGTAACTAATATGGAGCCTTCTCAGACCTTGCACAAACTACAATAAATATATTTAAATGGTCTTACATGTATTTATTTATTTATTTTTAACTTGAATCATATTTGTCGGAAAGGTAAAAACCACTAGGGGGGATATTTAATTAGCCGTGGTAATTTACTGCATGCTAATTGACACTTAGGGGATATTTCAATGTCAGAAGTTATCAGGATTTTTTTTACACATGACTGAGGCAGGCAATAAAAAAAATCTGATAAGCAGTCCAGTTTTTTTTTCCCAAAAACACATCCAGTACTGTAGGTCCGGAAACTAATCCCGGATCCTATGTGTTTTTACTCGAAAATGTAGCAAAGTCTACAATCAATAGGTCGACCACTAATGGTCGACATGGAATACTTAGGCAGAAGAAAAGGTCGACATGGAAATGGTCGGCACAATAAATGTAGACACCATTTAATTTTTTGGTGTGTTTTGTCACTTTTCTGCCACAAAAGTCCCATAAGAGTACCGCTTCGCTCGCCGTACTTCGGGCAAGGTAACCATTCCCAATTGTAGTCCACATGGATGGGTAAAGTGTGAACAGGTTCGGAAAAAACTTCACCATTGTTATGTCGACCTTTTATCCTTGTTGAACTTTTTAACCCTGTCAACCTAATGCATGTTGACCATTAGTGGTCGACCTATTGACTGTAGACCTTGTTAGGGTAGGTCTATAGACCGAACACCGCAAAAAATATGGGGATTAATTGAATTGGCCAAAGCTAAACATTTGGCAAAAAATCACAATAACCCTCGTTTTTTTTTTCTCCCAAAAAATTATCTGGACCAATTTAAATATCCCCCTAGATGTTTGCACCGTTAAAATCCATTTTACTGCCTCTAAAAACACTTACAATGATGGTGAATATTGGGGCAGATGTATTAACCTGGAGAAGGCATAAGGAAGTGATAAACCAGTGATATGTGCAAGGTGATAAAGGCACCAGCCAATCAGCTCCAATATGTACATTAACAGTTAGGATCTGATTGGCTGCTGCCTTTATCACCTTGCACATATCACTGGTTTATCACTTCCTTATGCCTTCTCTAGGTTAATAGATCTGCCCCATAATACCCAAAGCCCACTGTTCTTCCACCAAGCTATACTACCCTGCTAATAGTGCAGCATGACCTGATCTTTATTCTGTGTAGTGCTGGTTGTTGATATGGAGCACGAAAATGGTATGTGATGCAATTAGCAGATGTAGAGTGATAACATACACCACAGTGGGCTAGATCAGTGGTTCCTAAACTGTGTGCCTAGGCACCCTGGGGTGCCTTGGGTTGGTGGTCCAGGACCAATTCAAATTATTTATGGTCAATGTAATAGGCAAAACCAGTGCTGGTGGCTGCTAAACATAACATATGTGGATAAACAGAAGCAAATCTTACCTCTCACTACACAATTGAACTTATGGATGACATATAAAGACAATTTACTTAATTTAATATTGCTTTCTAAATTTCTCAATAAGAAGCATTTGGCCTGGAGGTGCCGTGAAAAAAATTCTAATGCTCTAGGGCACCGTGATTCCAAAAAGTTTGGGAACCACTGGGCTAGATGCATCATCGCTTGGAGAGTGATAAAATGGAGAAAGAAAAAGCGCCAGCCAATCAGCTCCTAACTGCCATGTCACAGGCTCTGTTTGAAAAATAAGTTAGGAGCTGATTGGCTGGTAGTTTATTATTTGCTATTTTATCACTCTCCAAGCAATGATGCACTTAGCCGCGTACTTTGTGACGCCATTAGAACACTGCGCCTTCATCCTTTCCTGCTAAGCACACATGAAAATTGCCTGTTCCATTGTTGGCTCATTAATATTTGCCTGTTCCATAGATGCTTTGGATACTGTGAATGGGATTTAGACAAATTTTTCTTTTACAGTTAATATGGAACGAATACTTAGAGGTACATTTACTAAAGTTTCTAAAATGAACAGTGCAGGTGTTTCCCATAGCAACCAGATTTTATTTACAAAAAGATAGAATCTTGGGGCAACACCATCACTTGTCTGTTTTAGAAGCTTTAGTAAATCTTCCCGAGTTTGAATGTACATTTACATCCTCTGCTTCCAAACCTGTCAGCGATTTCCCTGTAATCCGTGTTGAACTGATGCCAGTGATGAGACCCACAAATATTCTCAACATTTTCTTAATTCTAAGGGGGGTATCCAATTAAGCGTGAGGTTTTGCCCGTAAAACAACTTTGCAGATCCCGTGGGCATGTGCACGCCTGATACCCGCAGTATACGATAAAAAAAAAAATGTACGCAGAGTTTTCTGCTTTGCAATCCTCACAGTGCAAGACCGATAAAAAAAAAAAGCACACTTACCTCTGTGTTCCGGGGGTCTCTGCGACATCTCCCCTCCATCTCTTCACTGTAGGGGATGATGCTGGGAGATGTAGCTCTCCTTGCTGCTTTCTCCGGACACGCATGGGGGTGTTACACACACACACACGGGAAGGGGGGGTCACACACATGACAGGTCCAACACACACACCGCTGCTGCAGAAGTCCAGCCCATCTGGATATGGAGGAAGAAGTCACTACTTCAGAATGTAATTAAGGACTAATTAAGCTAATTGGAAACTTCCAATTTCTTAGTTAGTCATGGCGGGTGGGGGGTAAAAGAAAATCAGACTTGCTCTGGGGGTGCAAGAAAAAAAGATACAGTGATTTCTATAAATATCACGTCTCATTTTCTCACCTTAAATTGAATAGGAAAAACCCTGCGCCGCAAGGCTTATCAAAACTGAGTGCACAATTGAATAGGCTCCTACGGGTCCATTTACAGTACATCACGAAACTGACTCCTGGAGTATTACCTAGTGGTCAGTTGTGAAATGCCAGATGTTGGTCAGGAGAAACACATACGTGGGTCACACATTTTACCAAATTGCTGGCTTCTGTGTTTTCAGTGATATTTATCCAGGCATGTTTTAGATGTAGCCACTGTTTGATGTGAGAAATAATGTGGGTCATTCCGAGTTGTTCGCTCGTTATTTTTTTCTCGCAACGGAGCGATTAGTCGCTAATGCGCATGCGCAATGTCCGCAGTGCGACTGCGCCAAGTAAATTTGCTATGCAGTTAGGTATTTTACTCACGACATTACGAGGTTTTTTCTTCGTTCTGGTGATCGTAATGTGATTGACAGGAAGTGGGTGTTTCTGGGCGGAAACTGGCCGTTTTATGGGTGTGTGCAAAAAAATGCTACCGTTTCTGGGAAAAACGCGGGAGTGGCTGGAGAAACGGAGGAGTGTCTGGGCGAAAGCTGGGTGTGTTTGTGACGTCAAACCAGGAACGACACTGACTGAACTGATCGCAGATGCCGAGTAAGTGTGGAGCTACTCAGAAACTGCTAAGAAGTGTCTATTCGCAATTCTGCTAATCTTTCGTTCGCAATTTTGATAAGCTAAGATACACTCCCAGTAGGCGGCGGCTTAGCGTGTGCAAAGCTGCTAAAAGCAGCTTGCGAGCGAACAACTCGGAATAACCCCCAATGTGTAGTAACCACTGTTATGTCCTTTGTAGAACTGTGTATGATGCGTTCATTGATGTCCCCTTCCGAGGAAAGCTGCATTGGAAATAGACACTCTGTTCTTGCTTCTAAAACGCCTCTTTATAAGCAGTTATATGGTATTACTCACATTTCAAAGAATTTGCCTCAGCGAACTGCAGACTGCCAAATCCACTTCGCAATGTGGATGATACTTTCCTGTTTATAGTATTCTCTGAGAACAGATGTCCTTTACTCTAGCTATTTAGTAACAAGACAAAACGTGCACGCTAGTCGATTTACATGGACGAACTGGCCATTCTGTAGTATTGTAAAGCTTGGGGGATAGTTGTATGGGTCACGCCTTTGCTTAGCCATTCTGTATTTTACAGAATGTATGTTCTACGAATAGAGCAGTCAGTTCCTTCTGTCCTGTAATGTGATTGGGTGGGACTGAGCACGTAAGGCCAATTCCGCCTATCAAATGTGCAACGTGTGAAATATAATTTTCAGAGTGTATATATATATATATATATATATATATATATATACTGCTCAAAAAAATAAAGGGAACACTAAAATAACTTTCATTCAGATCTAGGATGTGTTGTTTAAGTGTTCCCTTTATTTTTTTGAGCAGTGTGTATATACAGTATGTATGTGTGTATGTATGTATATATATATATATATATATATATATATATAATTTTTTGTTATTTTTTTCTTACAGTTATATACAAACCAATGAAACGAACATAGTGGGTGTACTAAAATAACTACTGTATACACAGAAACTCTAATCCACTGTGTCTAGTAGATAAAGTGGATGCAGCCATTTTGTAATGCAGCCATTTTGTGTGCTGGACAAATATTCCTGAAAATGGAGCCTAGGCACTAGGAACCAGCGACCTCAGTAAAGAAAGTATTTAAGTGAAAGATGTATTATAAGAGTTTGATATGTTTCAAATAAAAATTAGGGTATGCTTCACACCTGAGTAAAGCCATACATATACAGTAATTGTATGTGAGTACTTCCACCACTTGTCCTACTGTACATTGTCTCCACAAATGAGTATGGCAATACTTTCAGCTATATTCCTCTTGCATACAGTATCATATTGGCTGTATAAATACATGTAGTATCATATTGGCTGTATAAATATATGTTGATATTACTGTTGGAAATTGCATAGACTAGTTTGCAATTACTATTTTTTAAATAAATAATCATAAAAAGTTCAAGTTATTTTGGGTTAGTGATGACTATAAATACAGGCGTCTCTGGCTTCACAGAAAGTCTTTGGTGCAAACGTTTACCTCAGGGAGAAACCTCAGTAATTGTTTGGGATGCCATTAAAGATGTAGAGGCCTTATTCAGACACAGTTCTAATACGATGGAGCCTGGTGTAGACTGTCCTGCCTTAGTCGGAATATCAATAGGATTTGCCTACTCTCCCTGTATGACCGGAAGACTCCAAAGTTCTCCAAGGATTGTAGACAAACCTCCCACATCCCACCCACTGCCCCAGTGATGAAGGCTTTTCAGGGGAGTCGTGACGACATTCGTGGCGCTGAGCATAGAGGCAGGGCCACAATGACACAAACTGCATTGTCATCACCTGGAGACATGAAGTGTAGGAACGTATCACACACTACTCCCGTGTAATCCTCGATAGTGACCTAGTATTACAAACATCTCATACTGCAAATTTTGTTTTTAAGCATACCCGTTAACAGGGTTGAACTGGCCCATAGGGGGCCCTACCCCATCCTCTAGAGATCAGGCTGCTGACTGAACACTCACATTATAACTCTATTAGTGGGCCAGTTACCAGGTGGAGCAGGACCACCAATGAACGTGGTTACTTACATTATGATGCTTTCCCAGCACTATCGTGTATTTACTACAGTGCATTGTGGCTACCAATCTGGTACATTATCAAGCATGCACTATGCATATTTATAAAGGGGCCCAGACCATACACTTTCTAATGGTTAGCTAAGTCTCTGTGCTGGCTGGCCACACCCTTAAACATGGGGCTCTACCACTGCATTCTCCTGGTGGGCCCTTACTGCCCCAGGGCGGGATGTACTAATGCTTACCGCCCCGGTAAGCATTACTACCGTTTACCGCAGAGGCCATCTACCGAAGAGGCATATGTATTAAACCTCATGCTCTGGTGATGTCCTTCTCACCGTACAGCTGGGTGGCCGAGCTGGGCGAGGGGGACAGCCAGCAGCAGCATACCGGATATCGGCAGCTGAGGGTGCGGGCTGTACATACCTGAGGCAGTTGGATATTCAATAGTGCGGAGAGCGTCCGGTGCCCGCACCCCCGGAGCTGCAGTACACCTGTGTAACCCAATGCGGAAGCCACTTGTTGCCGGTCAGCAAGCTGCTCCTGCCTGTCCCCCCCCCCGCCCGGTTCGGCCACCCAGCGAAAGGGCATCTCAATGCCTGAGGTTTAATACATATGCCTCTTCGGTAAATGGCTTCTGCTGTAAACAGTACTAATGCTTACCGTGCGTGGAGGAAAGCATTAGTACAACCCACCAATCTGACACTGCCCGTTAGCTATATACAGTGATGTAGGTAATTTTATTTAGACTGAACGAATATTCATAAAATGGAATACTATGAACCAGTAACATTCATGAGGTACGAGACCCATTGTGCATCAGTGATGTCACTGCTTCCTATTAAATGCATTTTCTAGGACTTTTAATGAGTCTTTTAGTTCACAAAATGGCTGCCTCCGCTGTGTGTAGAAGACTGACGATTATAAATACAAATGTCATGTAAACACAAAGTTGAAGCCATTTTGAGAGTTGAACCAAAACATGTAGCTTAAACCAGACAGGTACATTTTTTAGGCTTTATTCCATTTTTAGATACACACAGTGTTAATCTTCAATTACATTCTGCTATGTGGAGAATGTACGGTAAAAAAACAGAACAAGACAGAATTTGACCTTCAGTATTTTGGGTTTTCACAGAGCTGTACATTCAGCAGCTGCACTGCAACAGAACCCTCTCAATGTGCAGCCATTGAGGATCCTGGATTGAATTATTGTTCCTAGCCAGGTAACGTTGAATTCCGTGGAGAGCTTGTTCAAAAACGTGTTGAAGAAATTGGTAATAATGCATAATGCTAAAACCTTTCTATGTGATGCATATTTAACGCACTTTCATCAGTATAAGCTATTGAACTAGTAACTTAAGTTAATGCACAAGAAATCAGGCGTGCTGCGCTCTAAAATCGTAATCGCAGCATGAACGCAGTGGTGGGAATGCTAGTATAGACTCTTAGCTTTCCATGTGTTTTATTAATGTATGATATGGTCATAGGTGTACATATTTACAACATCCATATACTCGAGTATTTAGCTAAAATATGTATTCATAGAAAAACTTTGTGAAGGTCTGTCCTGTGCAGCTATGGAAACTGGCCATGAAACAGCTAAAAAGGCTCTATGGTACTAAACTAATAGTGTTATAAACGGTAAGGTAAAAGATGTCCAAACATTCTCAGCAGCTCATAGAACTACTGAACCTTGAAAATCACATGTTCAAGGCACTTACTTGTATGTTCACTTGTGTAGTATTAATTCAAGGTCATCCTATTGAGCACATACTCAGAATGTACACTGGAAAAGGCACATATAGTTTATAGACAAATCTCATAGAAAACATCACAGTGTGAGGGGAAGTAGTGAAGTACAGTGAGTTAAATGTTATATTGCGGAGGTGTCACAGATAGAAGGCTCTGCACACAACAAAGGGATCCTCACTGATCATATCCTCCGTATTTGCTTTTTGTTCACTCAGGGACATTTCCACTCTTCCGTTCGTAGCCGTTTTCCTCCCATCCCTGTACAATAGCACCATTCGTGTTGGTGGGAATGATCTCAGACAATTGTGCAAGAGTTGCGACACTTCCCGCAGCCCTTCTTCTTTTTCTTTGGGTGGAACACTGTGAGGATAGCTTCGTCAAACACGTTCTTGAGGCCTTTTTGAGTTAGTGCGGAACACTCCAAGTAGCACTGTGCTCCAATCTGGAAAACACCAACGTGAGCACTGTACTGAAGTCATCAACTAGTTACAGGATATAGGGAGTAATTCAGAGTTGATCGCAGCAGCAATTTTGTTAGCATTTGGGCAAAACCATGTGCACTGCAGGTGGAGCAGATGTAACATGTGCAGAGAGAGTTAGATTTGGGTGGGGTGTGTTCAAACAAATCTAAATTGCAGTGTAAAAATAAAGCTGCCAGTATTTACCCTGCACAGAAACAAAATAACCCACCCAAATCTAACTCTCTCTGCACATGTTACATCTGCCCCCTGCAGTGCACATGGTTTTGCCCAACTGCTAACAAATTTGCTGCTGCGATCAACTCTGAATTATCCCCATAATTAGGTTTTATTAATCCAAACAGGTCCAAGTGCTGCGTCATCTACGCCAGAGGATACATTTACTAAGCAGTGGCTTGCAACAGCCGTCGCTTTATGGCGTGTTTAAGCAGAACATTTTAAACTGCAATACCACTCAAAGCAAAACACACACAGCTGACGCTTAGTAACTTACCCCCAGGTGAGTGGTCCTGTATCACAAGTCATTTTAATTAAAATGTTGTTTATTACGGAGTAAGAAAGACACTTTAGAATCAGTGGATTAAACAAGTGGTCAGGAATCCGTGGTAATATGAAAGTTACAAACTAATAAAGTCTCCCATATATCAGCAATCACACAAAAAAAAACAATTTGCAGATTCTGAGTTTTTCCCCCCCAGATTTAAAGATTCCCCAATCCACCATACACTACAGATATGTTTCAGTGTTTTGCAGATCATTTTCAGTAAATACAGATCTGCCAATTTTGAAAGGCTCATCATTTTACTAGAAACGGTCTGCAGATCTGCTGATTGTTACAATATACTAGGAATCTACAGCCCCAATTGATCTGTGAAATCCAGCCAGATTTGTCCATCATATGAATGCAATCAGCAGAAATGGTTTAGTTTAGGGAAATAAGGAGGGGTTATTCTCTTATTTGTTATATAGCAGGGAAAGTTTTTTCTTTAATTGTTCTGAGATGTCTCCTCTCGAGATTGGAGAGGAGGAGACATCTCAGGACAATTAAAGAAAACTTTGACTAAATGGATCTTTGAATTAAAAGCCCTGAAACGGAGAGGGTATAAATAGATATTGAACTCAATTCTTTTTTATAAATTCTTTTTTTTTATAAATAAATACTATACATTTTACATACATATAGAAGTGGCACCTTAGAGAAAAAACTTTCTTTTTGTTTACAGACATTGTTTTAACTTTTTAAGAGATTTTTCTTAGAACATGTGGTTCCCGCAAAAAAACTCAATTTCCGTCCGGAAGTTCCGGTATTTTATCAATAAAGTTTTATATTAAAATACATACATTTTTTAATGAAAAGTTTATTCCTTGAAAAAGTGCGCCCAGGACGCATGAAACGCGTTGGACACACACTGAAAGGTGATACAACCTCCTGTTTGGCCGCAGCATCGGCTACACCACGAGCCGCTCCCGGCGCCAGTCCGGTGACGTCATCCCGCCTACAACCCGCTGGACGCAGCGGCAACTGACACTGCCAGCCGCAGCAAGCTTCAGTGCAACGGCTGCAACCATCTTCGCTGGAATAGGGACAGGTAGGCAGGGTGAGATTTGCAAACGGCTTCACACCAATTAACATCGAGGACTGCAGGTCACCTACCCGTTCACAAAAAGGGCTGTAAACATTTACTCTAACCCCAATTTCTTTTCTACAGGTGGCCACTTTCCTAATAATAGCGCTCTCTTTTTGCTATTTTAAAAGTTTCCTATATAGATGAGCTGCTTTTTCTACACATAGCGCAGTGCATATATTTTTATAAATAATATGGTAGGTGGATTCTGCTCGCACCTCCATAGGCTGAGCGCTGAATCAACCTATCCCAGTTAATGCACGGAAGCCGCTAGAAAGGTTCCCGCCGGCTTCCACGCATAATTGAATCTGCCCCACAAACTGGGAGAAGGACACACAATAAACCAAACACCTACCATCTTTGCCAGTTTTATTCCTTGCTCATAAGTAAGTGGTTTTTCTTTCATATGAAGAAGTCGAGCCAACGTTTTTGGATCATCTCTCAGATCAATCTAGAATCATTTACACAAGGAAACGATTATGAAAAATAACAATTTCAGTAATCAGACATTTATGTCTAAAATATTTCTCACCTCATTTTAAACCAGTGTGGTGATGTGTATTCATTTTCTGAATTTTAATCAAACCTTACATTTTGTAGAACAATCTAATCACTGAATAACTTGGACACAAGGTGAACAATCTAAATAAAATATACCTGATTTTGATCATGTGCAGAAAAAGGGGGAGATTCAATTGTTTGACAAGTCAGTTGGGAGTCTGTTCTTTCCTATCTAATAGACAGGAAAAAACAGACCCCCAACCGACTTTTCAAACATTTGAATTCCCCCCAAAATATCACATTTATATAATATTAATTCCACTTTAGAAGGGAGGAGCTTCTCTAATTAGACAGAGCTTGAGTGACAGCGTGGGTGTGGTTAGGTGGATGGGTACATAGGGCCAGTGATATCACTATAACGCAAACCACCATAGTCTCCGATTTTTTGACCTACATGAGATGCCACCAGGACTGCTTCATCTGTCTAATGGAGTGAGGAGATGATAAGAAGTAATTAATTATCGTTGTAAATGTATATTATGCAGCTTTATATCTTTAAAACCTTGTTCATGTAAATTAAAGTGAATGGGCGGAGGTGCGGGTTGCTGGCCAAACTCGGACAATTTTTTTAAAGGGGCAATAATGTACAAAGCATGGTTTAGTCTTGTACGATTGCCCTTTTTGAAAAACATCTGAGTTCTGGCCGACATCCCGCACGGCCACCGAACTCGGACTTCATTACTTCCTGTCCAATGACTTTTTTCCGGTACCAAGTCCAGAATGCTGGCTATAAAGAGTGTATATTAAGTATACAGCGTGTATGGGCCATTAGGTCGACCACTATTGGTCGATGGTCACTGGGTCGACAGGGTCATTAGGTTGACACGAACAAGGTCGACGTGAGTGTTTTTTTTTACTGTTTTTGGTGTCGTTTTCTTCGTAAAGTGACAAACACCAATTAGTGCACCGTGTCCGCTCGCCATGCTTTGGGCAAGGTTACTGTTCCCAATTGTAGGCCACGTGGATCGCTAAGTATGAAAAAGTTCAAAAGAAAAAAAAAAGTGAAAAACTCATGTCGGCTTTTTTTCCATGTCGACCAATAGTGGTCGACCTAAGACTTGTCAGCCTAATGACCGTAAGCCTATACAGCATGTAGTGATCCGGTTTAGTAGGAGACGAATTACCAGTCGGCTCTGACGTTGCTCCTATAATAGTAAGGACCTTATCAATTGTGTACAGTCTTCGTTTCTGCTCCTCTGAATATTGTGTATCCGGACTCTGGGTCGACACCCATCGGTCAACAGTGACTAGATCGGCACTGGAAATAGGTCGACATGAGTTTTTCACTTTCTTTCTTTTAAAGTTTTTCATACTTTACGATCCACGTGGACTACGATTGGGAACCTGTACTGAGCGCAGCGAGGCACCTTGCTCGAAGCATGGCAAGGGGACACGGTGCACTAATTGGGGTTCATGGTCACTTTACGAAGTAAACGGCACAAAAAATATATAAAAAACTCACGTCGACCTTTTTTCATGTCGACCCAATGGCCGTGTCGACCTATTTCTAGTGGCGACCTAGCCACTGTCGACCAATAGGTGTTGACATAATGGGTGTCGACCCGGAGTCCAATACCGGAATATTGGGAGTAGGTGTACCTGCCTGGCCAGAGGGCAAAGGTGAATAATGCACTTGTGCGGCTGCTGCAGAACCCACATGCAACATCCCGCTGTCAGGCCTATTTTTATGTAGTGATTTGGGGCTGCGGGCCCATCTGGCCCTGTGTGATTTTATAAAAAAAAAAAAAAAAACGTGCGTGTTACCCTCAACCCAATGACCTGCTGCACTGGTTACCATCTGTCGGATGAGAAGAATTTGATCTGATAAACCTGAAGTATGTGGCACAATCTCTACTCATGTGTTTTTAGAATCAGCGTTCATGGTAAATACTATTTTATCATATGACAAAGACTGGGAAGCATCGGAGCGAGGTCTGAGCCATCAGATCCCTAAGTTTTGCTTTCAGCCATTGCAGCAACTGATGGACAGCTGTGCTCTGCAGGAATGCTACATTGTATAGACCAAAAACAACTACAAATGAATCGTTCACAGATAATATTGTGGTTTCGAACATCAGAGTATGTGGCTTTTTTATTGGTGAGTGGCACTAGTTAACCCTTTCAGCACTCACGCCGGGCACATCTGGCAATAGACGGTAAACTATACAATGAAGTCAGTCCACTAACCTGGGTTCCTATTAAAACATAAGGCACGTTAGGCATACGGGCCCTGAGTTCCGACACCCATTCCTCCTGGACGTTGTGGTAAGAAGCCGGATTAACAACTGAGAAACAAATCAGGAACACATCCGTGTTGGGGTAGGAGAGGGGTCGGAGTTGATCGTAATCTTCCTGTAGAGAAGAAGAAGTGTTCAGATACTTTATCATGTAATGAGTGCAGTATGTAGCACCTTAAAACTATCAAATGTCCTTCTACTGCCAGCAAGTGTTCTAGACTGGAGCCATGTGTGACCGACAGGCAGCAGGCGTGCTTGGTGAATGTGTGTTTTAACCCTGGAAGCCCCGCATCGATTAAAATCGATGTAACATCGACCTAAAACCAAACAAAATCGACCTTTAGTAAATATACCCCCTGGAAAGAGATCTTGGATGGAAGAGCTGGCTGGGGCAGGAGCACTGGCTGCTGGGGAAAAGAACAATTCTGGCCTGGAGGGACCACATGCTGCCACTTTCACAAGTACCTGTTGTAACACTGGGGCAGATGTATTAAGCCTGGAGAAAGCATAAAGAAGTGATAAACCGGTGATAAGTGCAAGGTGATAATGCACCAGCTAATCAGCTCCAATATGTAAATTGACAGTTATGAGCTGATTGGCTGGTACGTTATCACCTTACACTTACCACCGCTTTATCACTTCTTTATGCTTCTGTAGGCTTAATACATCTGCCCCACTGTTACTGAGCCTCTGTCAGTACCGGCGCATCACCAGCAGGTGGCAGCAAATACATGATGCAAAGCGTATCGCTCTAGCGTTCGCCGCAGCCGCTGCCTGGGAAAGTGTTGCCGGAATATCCCTCTGCTCCCTGTATCCACTGTCCCGGTAACATACTCCCTTCATACATCGGAGAGCATGTGAGGTGTCCCCGATCCCTGTGATTACAGGGCGCTATATGCACCGGGCTCCCTGCCCTCTTCCCCGGGCGGGCGGCATGCTGCAGCAGCCCTCACTCCTGCCCATAGGAACACGCAGAGTGATACATCAGACTGCTCTGGGCCCCGCAGATACAGCCATACGCCTCCAAATAAGCACCCTGCGCCGCTACAGTGATCAGCATGTCCCGGGAGCCGCTCCCACCTATAGTCACCCGCTGCCCGCACCACGCCGCCCCCCAACCTGGCACCTGCCCCGGTCACCGTGCAGTAGTAGCGCGGGTCTGTGGCGTCATGATGTCACACCGCGCCGCTGGGAGGCGGAGGAGCCGCGGAGAGGGAGGAGGAGCGCCAGGAGGGGACGGGGCTGGCTGAGGTAAGTGACTGCGGCCCGGTGCAAGGGTGGGCAGAGGCACAGGGAGGCTGAGGCTGGAGAGGCAGAGGCATTGGGAGGCTGAGAATGGCAGGACACAGGGAGACTGATGCTGGAGAGGCAGAGGCACAGGGAGGCTTAGGCTGGAGAGGCACAGGAGGCTGAGGATGGCAGGACACAGGGAGGCTGAGGCACAGGGAGGCCGAGGATGGTAGGACACAGGGAGGCTGAGGCTGGAGAGGCACAGGAGGCAGAGGCAGGGCCGGATCTGGGGGGGGGGGGGGGGGGGGGGGGGGCGAAGGGGGCGACCGCCCCCACCACACAGTCATAGCCACGCCCACTTTTGAGCATAAGAGAGCTCTACTGGGAGAGCCTGAGGCAGAACGATGTGCTGCAGCTTATACCACAGCAGCACAGAGGAGCCATGAGAGCAAGGGTTACAGAGCATTTGCCCCTCACTTGCTGGCGTGTGGGTACTAGGGCTAATAAATACGATTACCCCATAGCACAGTCACATGTACATAGAACAATCACAAAGATCTATCTCAGTCTCACTCAAAAAGTTCAGTCATAATTGAGAGAGGAGGAGTTAGGATTGCAGATGGGAGGAGTTGGGACTGTAGAGGGAGGAGTCAAGATTAAACAGTAAACCGCCCCCCCTAAAGAAAAGTTTAGATCCGTCCCTGCTGAGGATGGCAGGACACAGGGAGGCTGAGGCTGGAGAGTCACAGGAGGCTGAGGATGGCAGGACACAGTGAGGCTGAGGCTGGAGAGGCACAGGGAGGCTGAGGCTGGAGAGGCACAGTAGGCTGAGGCTGGAGAGGCAGAGGCACAGGGAGGCTGAGGATGGCAGGACACAGGGAGGCTTAGGCTGGAGAGGCACAGGAGGCTGAGGATGGCAGGACACAGGAAGGCTGAGGCTGGAGAGGCACAGGAGGCTGGACACAGGGATGCTGAGGCTGAAGATGCACAGGAGGCTGAGGATGGCAGGACACAGGGAGGCTGAGGCTGGAGAGGCACAGGAGGCTGAGGATGGCAGGACACAGGGAGGCTGAGGCTGGAGAGGCACAGGAGGCTGAGGATGGCAGGACACAGGGAGGCTGAGGCTGGAGAGGCACAGGAGGCTGAGGATGGCAGGACACAGGGAGGCTGAGGCTGGAGAGGCAGAGGCACAGGGAGGCTGAGGATGGCAGGACACACGGATGCTGAGGCTGAAGATGCACAGGAGGCTGAGGATGGCAGGACACAGGGAGGCTGAGGCTGGAGAGGCACAGGAGGCTGAGGATGGCAGGACACAGGGAGGCTGAGGCTGGAGAGGCACAGGAGGCTGAGGATGGCAGGACACAGGGAGGCTGAGGCTGGAGAGGCAGAGGCACAGGGAGGCTGAGGATGGCAGGACACAGGGAGGCTGAGGCTGGAGAGGCTTAGCTGCTGCATCCACAGACTCAGCTGCTTTGCTTTTTGCAATCAGGCGCATAGTCTGCTCAGTTTTGCAGTAGTGTCATGAAGCCTCACGGTATCACGGTCTGTTAGATTAGATCATGAAGCAGCTTTTTCTTTCATTTTCTCTGGCTGTCTCCATCCTGAATGCTGCCGCGATCTTTGTAAAATAAAATTACCCACAGGAAGCTTTTGCAGGAAAGGCCTGGTAGTTCATTTCTCTAGAGGGAGCTACAGTACCTTTGATGACAGGGAGAGTATTTTTGTCATAGGTAGGGCTCCACTTCATAAATCGGGGCATTGCCAAATATAGAATGCCCCAGGATCTAGGGTGAAGTTGTCAAAAAAAAAAAGAGGAAATTATGGAAACCTAAAACGAATCACATCTAGATCAAAAGTCTTCTTATCTGAATCATCTGCCTGTCATTTCTCACACCTAGATCATATACCCCTGATCAACATCACTAGTCAATGATGAGCTGTATGTGTCATATACTATATATATATATATATATATATATATATACACACACACTATCTACATATCTATTATATATATATATATATATATATATATATATATATATATACTGTGTATTATCTATCTTTCTATATAGTTTATATATATATATATATATATATATATACACACACACACACACACACAATAGACTGAGATGTCCACATACTGTAGCTGTGTATTTGACATAAAAGACGGCACATCTGTCTATTTCTCTAGTGTAAGTAACAATCACAGTAATAAAGTGAGGTTGGGGAAGGAGTGTCAGTTCTCTGCAGAACTGCATAGTAAGGCAGTAATGAATTTAATGTGAAGCGCAGTTATTGCATTTTTACAGTGTCCCATAAGATGTACAAGGTTATTGATGTAACTGATTCAGGCTGGATTAAATAGCTAAGACCTTCTTCCTGAGACTAATTATACTGAGAGACTGGCGCCAGTGATCCAACTGTATGAAACGAGTACCGCTGCCTAAACATTTTCACATGGGCACTTCACTGTACAGGGAAAAAACGTCAGCTCCGTGGAATCATCTTTAACATATTCAGCAACTTGAAAGTACAGTTAGTTCAAAAGCTTTTCTGAGAATCCCACTGACAGGAACGGGAGCTCCTGCTATCCTGAACGGCACAGTTATAGTTGCAGGAAAATAATGTCTTAAAGTGGAACAAATATATAAGTTATTGTAATATGTTTTTTTTTTTAAAGACTGCTCATTTCACTGAATCTCTTAGTGAAAATAAATTACCATGCCCTTTCCTTTTTGCAAACTAAACCCTGACATTTCTGTACATTTTAATGCCCACTTACTATTTATTCGCTGAATTTAACATATTGTAAAAATAACTATGAATATGTCAAATATAAAACTGTTGCCACCATTATAGTTGATTAAAACTAATCTTTAAGGTTTCTGATAGACTCAACAGGCCTTAAATTAAGCCAGGTGAAGACAATTCCAGATTTAAATAAATATTCTTTTTTTTTAGACTTTTTTTTTAAGGTCCGAAGGGGTTCCGACCTATTCAATCTAACCCTAAATTATTCAACAAGTCGAGGAAATCGACTTGTCGAAAATCACGTGGATTGGCGGAATAGCTGCCGATCCACGTGCTCCCTTTTCAACCATCTCAATCCGACTTTAAAAAAAGTCGGATTGAGGACATGAGACGGGGGAGCGGGGCGGTGGGCTGCAGGGCACCACCTCTGATGGGTGCGCCCCGCCCAGGCTCCTCTCTCCCGGCATCGCACCCCGGCCACCGCTGACAGGTCCCCCGCCGCCACTGACAGCTTCGCCGCTGACAGCTTCCCCACCGCCGCTGACAGCTCCCCCTGCCGCCTGACATGTGTCCCCGGCCGCACAGATACCTCCCCCCGGCCGCTGCTGATAGATACACCCCGCCGCTGCTGACGGGTCCCCCCGGCGGCCTGACAAGTCCCCCCAGCCGCCACTGATAACTCCTCCGGCTGCCGCTGACGGGTCTCCACGGCCACCTGACAGGTACCCCCGGCCACTGCAGATACCTCTCCCTGGCCGCCGCTGACGGGTTTCCCTCCCTGCCTGCCTGACAGGTCCCCCCGTGATAGCTGCCCCCTGCCGCCGCTGACAGCTACACCCGGCAGCTGCTAGGAGCAGCAGGACGGGACACCGTGAGCGGACAAATCCGACAGTCGGATTTGGCCGCTCATTTGAATAGGGTTTGTCGTATCCGTTCTAACAAATGCGTGTCGGAATGGATCCGACTTTAATTGAATATACCCCTATATATTCACACTTCACAAATAACCTGGTATTGAACCGGTATTCTGCCTTGTCGACACGTGTCACTGTGCGGTGTGAACGGTTCACTGACGAATTCCCGGGCCTAACCCGATAATTCAACCTGGGAATAAAGAAGGGTTATTTCCGGGTTATTAGCGAGTGACGCGCAGTGTGAACGGGTTACCCGAGTCGATTTGACCTGGTACCCGCTCACAGCATAGAGAGAGGCTGTGCGGAGATGATCTCCTCTCCAGCGCCGCCTCCTATGCTGGCTTCGTCCCTGTCCCTGATGGCAACCCAACCCGGCATATTGAATTCCCTCATAATGTGGCGGAAAATATTATGTTTAAGTAATAGTAATTTTAAGATTTAGGGCTGATTATCACCCAACAGAGCGATTATCTGCAGACTGCGCAAGTGCTGTGATCGCAATGCGCATGCATGAAGGTGTCGCTGCAGTCTCACTCTCAATGAGGATTTTCTGGAAAAGTGATTAACAGGAAGTGACCGTTTAGAGGTGATAACAGGGAGTGGTTTTTTTGGGGTATGTATCTGCTGGCAGCTGTGAGCTTGTACGTGTAATAACATGGCGTCTGAGTCCAGTGGACCAACCCTTACCCCTGATGTTCCTCCTTTTTGCGTATAGGCTGAGAATGTGTAAGCAACCAATCAGCTCCTAACTGTCCTTTTTCAAAAATAACCTGTAACATAACAGGAGCTGATTGGTTGATACCTTATAACCGTGCAATTTATCACACTCCAAGGCTTGATAAATGTGAGCCTCAGTGTTGCTAGATAAGGCAGCTATTGGTAGCAGAAGTGCACAGTCACTGCATATAAGGCTGCACTCTAGTCCATACAAGTTGTCATAGAGCAGTTTTACCCAGAACAGAACAGGTGATAACATATGCAAAACCCCACTTGCCATTCAGCAGCGGTGGCCACCTATTGGGTTTATCTGCACACGTTCCCATGATAGATTATTACTGTACCTGTATGCTGCATGGGTGTGCTTGCACTTATGACCCAATGTTGTCAGTTCTCTCACTTATACAGATGTGCCCTCATACATCTGGCCTTAATACACCATGCAGGGTGAGATGCCTGGCGTGAGTGAGCTGCCAGGTCCCATGCAACTGTGCCATCGTCAGGCTTTTTTTTTTTTTACGAAAATGCGTCTTAGTCAAACCGAGATGCGAATAGGACACACCGGGAATATTATTGTGATATATGACATTTGTATATTGTGTGTGACTGAGGTTGTATACGGAGCAGAACAGAACTTGTATTGGAAAAAAAGCTGCGACTGCTACATTGTAGCACTTCATGTACAGATTCAGAGACTCAGCCGCACACACAGATATACTAGTGTCACATGTCAAATTAATCAGCACAGTCTCCTGGTGTGTCCTAGCCACATTGTCAAAAAAGACTACCGACGCTGGGTGGTATTCATGTGACCGGGAGACCGACGGTCACATGACCTCCTCCAGCATCCCGACCCCTCACTATCCCGATGATCGGCATGCCGACCAACAGGGACTATTTCCACTCGTGGGTGTCCACGACACCCATAGAGTGGAAATAGAACCCGTGGTGACCGCAGGTCACCACCGAGCCCGCAGCGCGGCGAGCGCAGCGAGCCCGCAAGGGGCTTGCTGCACTCGCCCCGCCGGTCAGCCATACTTCACCCCCGACGCTAGCAGAGTCTTATGGGACCTGGAGTGCTAAGAGGGCTGTTTGGTGCAACTGCAGCATACATTGATGTATGGGACACATTTGTACGTGTGTGTGTGTGTGTGTGTGTGTGTGTGTGTGTGTGTATGTATGTATGTGTATATTTATTTATTATATAAAACCCCCCCCCCCCCCAGAAAAAAAAATATATACAAACATTTACAGTTGTATAAAGGACATTTAATGGTCGGATGCAGCAAATACCTGTCCTGCTGTGTCATAGAGTCCCAGGAGATATTGCTTTCCTCCCACAGTCACCGTCACTGAAAAGAAACACAAGAACATTTGCTGCTGTTAGCCGGTGGGGTAATGCTTATCCGTATGCAGCTTATTCTTCTAACAATCTTCTAGGCTCAACTTCATTTCCTGTAAAAGTTAGAACAGAACTGACGGATCTCATGTTTTATCACAGACGGTGAAGGCCGCTCTTACAAGCAGATGGTCCCAGTCAATGTCCTGAGTGACTGGAATATATATCTCACACAGGCTGCCTCTGATTAGTCATTTAACACTCTCCAGAGACACAGTGGCTGATTTGTACAGATTAAGAATAAACCTCAGTACTCATTAGCAACAGAAATACACGGAGCTGACTCCAAATCACTAAAGTTTGTGACAAAATTAGATTTTAAAGATCTTTCAAGGTCTTTTGAGAATATGAAAAGATAACTTTCAGAAGAATGAGCAGGCCAGCCAGTCACACACTGTGCCAGAGAAGACCCAGGCTGCACAGTGATGGGTTCCTGCCAGTCACACACTATGCCAGAGAAGACCCAGGCTGCACAGTGAGGGGCCCTGCCAGTCACACACTACGCCAGAGAAGACCCAGTCTGCACAGTGAGGGGCCCTGCCAGTCACACACTACACCAGAGAAGACCCAGGTTGCACAGTGAGGGGTCCTGCCAGTCGCACACTATGTCACAGAAGACCCAGGCTGCACAGTGAGGGCCCTGCCAGTCACACACTACACCAGAGAAGACCCAGGCTGCACAGTGAGGGGCCCTGCCAGTCACACACTATGCCAGAGAAGACCCAGGCTGCACAGTGAGGGGTCCAGCCAGTCGCACACTATGTCACAGAAGACCCAGGCTGCACAGTGAGGGGCCCTGCCAGTTGCACACTACACCAGAGAAGACCCAGGCTGCACAGTGAGGGGTCCTGCCAGTCGCACATTACGCCAGAGAAGACCCAGGCTGCACAGTGAGGGGCCCTGCCAGTCGCACACTACACCAGAGAAGACCCAGGCTGCACAGTGAGGGGCCCTGCCAGTCACACACTACACCGGAGAAGACCCAGGCTGCACAGTGAGGGGCCCTGCCAGTCACACACTACACCAGAGAAGACCCAGGCTGCACAGTGAGGGGCCCTGCCAGTCACACACTACACCGGAGAAGACCCAGGCTGCACAGTGAGGGCCCTGCCAGTCACACACTACACCGGAGAAGACCCAGGCTGCACAGTGAGGGGCCCTGCCAGTCACACACTACACCAGAGAAGACCCAGGCTGCACAGTGAGAAGCCCTGCCAGTCACACACTTCACCAGAGAAGACCCAGGCTGCACAGTGAGGGCCCTGCCAGTCGCACATTACGCCAGAGAAGACCCAGGCTGCACAGTGAGGGGTCCAGCCAGTCGCACACTATGCCAGAGAAGACCCAGGCTGCACAGTGAGGGGTCCTGCCAGTCACACACTACACCAGAGAAGACCCAGGCTGCACAGTGAGGGCCCTGCCAGTCGCACACTATGCCAGAGAAGACCCAGGCTGCACAGTGAGGGGCCCTGCCAGTCGCACACTATGCCAGAGAAGACCCAGGCGGCACAGTGAGGGGCCCTGCCAGTCGTACACTACGCCAGAGAAGACCCAGGCTGCACAGTGAGGGGCCCTGCCAGTTGCACACTATGCCACAGAAGACCCAGGCTGCACAGTGAGGGGTCCAGCCAGTCGCACACTATGTCACAGAAGACCCAGGCTGCACAGTGAGGGGCCCTGCCAGTCACACACTATGCCACAGAAGACCCAGGCTGCACAGTGAGGGACCCTGCCAGTCGCACACTACACCAGAGAAGACCCAGGCTGCACAGTGAGGGGCCCTGACAGTCGCACATTATGCCAGAGAAGACCCAGGCTGCATAGTGAGGGGCCCTGCCAGTCACACACTATGCCAGAGAAGACCCAGGCTGCACAGTGAGGGCCCTGCCAGTCGTACACTACGCCAGAGAAGACCCAGGCTGCACAGTGAGGGCCCTGCCAGTCACACACTACACCAGAGAAGACCCAGGCTGCACAGTGAGGGGTCCTGCCAGTCACACACTACACCAGAGAAGACCCAGGCTGCACAGTGAGGGGTCCTGCCAGTCGTACACTATGCCAGAGAAGACCCAGGCTGCACAGTGAGGGGTCCTGCCAGTCGTAGACTACGCCAGAGAAGACCCAGGCTGCACAGTGAGGGACCCTGCCAGTCACACACTACGCCAGAGAAGACCCAGGCTGCACAGTGAGGGGTCCTGCCAGTCGCACACTATGCCAGAGAAGACCCAGGCTGCACAGTGAGGGGTCCTGCCAGTCACACACTACACCAGAGAAGACCCAGGCTGCACAGTGAGGGGCCCTGCCAGTCACACACTATGCCAGAGAAGACCCAGGCTGCACAGTGAGGGGCCCTGCCAGTCACACACTACACTGGAAGAGAAGGCTCATACTACACATAGACTGGCCCTGCCAGTTGCACAGCACGCCAATGAAGAAGGTTCAGACTGCATGGTTAGCAGCCCAGCCAGCTGCACAATACATCGGAGGAAAAGGCCCAGGCTGCACAGTGAGGGGCCCTGCCAGTCACACACCACCCTAGAAGAGAAGGCTTTGCAATTTTTGGGGGTGCTCGCGGTTTCTCGCTCTGCTTCATTCGACGCAAGTTACTAATGATTATGATTTGCAACATGGATAGTCAAGGATGGAAAAAGTCCAAAAACATGAAAACCCCCTAAAAAAACGTGCCGACCCGATGTGTGTCGACCATTTTAACTCATCGACCTCTCATGGTTTGACCTTTTGGCAAAGTCGATTTAATGCTTGTTGACCATATTGACTGCCGACCTAGACATTGTAGATCTATAGTCCGGATCCATTGTGGAATTAGGATGTACAAGATCAGATCTCTGTTTGGATAATTGACACTTGTCTGCTTTTTATACTCTTCTCTCATCTAAGTATCTTCTTCCCTTTGACCCTGGATAGAATATTTTCCAGCCCATCCCTGTCATTGAGGCTTGTTTCTCCTTTCCCCCCCCATATTGTTTTCAGATGGCCTTTGTAGTTGCAGCTATTCTGTAGAGCATGACTCGGCCAACTTTTTTCAATTATCTGCTAAATAACTGTCAGACTTTTTATTCCAGCTGTGAACAATAAGCGCACATCTCTGGTGAAATGTATACTATAAAAGGATAGCATTTGTAGGAGCTTACAACATGAAACACATTTGCTGCCAAAGAAAATGTCTGACACGCTGCATGTTACACTGAAGCTACCAAGTCCTGTACAGAGGAATTAAAGCATGTTCATTATATTAAGTACCCAAATATCAGTTACTTGGGACTCCTAAAGGTTACCTATGAAACTGCAAACTACAAATACATAGCGCAAATGGGATTTTGTGACATCATGCGCTATTCTGTGCTATGTTGAGTTAGTATGTGAAAGTGCCAAGTTTAGCACATGAAAATATACTGCAGTCGCCGGGCAACGACGCGCGTTCTCAATGCGGGCGCCGCGCAGCCGCAGTTCCGACCTGTTCGCACCGCAGTGAAGCACCGCTGCGTGCAAAAGCGGGTCGGAATGACCCCCATACACCACTGTTTTGATATACAACATTTAGAATAATACAAAGAAGATGTTTATAACTTACACACATCTTTTTTGTTTATTGTCTCTGGGGGCGGGGCCACACAACTGCCAGTAACACGGCGCAGAAAGAGTCAAAAGAGGCATGCCTCACTGTGGGGGAGGAGTCAGGCCTTGTGCACCAATGGACACTTAGAGGTGTCATGTGACCAGGAAGTGTACTGTAGTCGGAGCTCAGTCAGCAGCAGCAGAGAAGACACAGTAGTGCTGGTAGGAGAATCAGAGGACACTATCTTAGTGTAGTGAAGGGAGAGTTACAGTAAGTAGAGCGAGACAGGCTCCTGGCACTCAGATCCACCCCCATGTGTGCCTCTCCAGCCGTTCACCTCACCGCACGACACTGGCAGTAGCAGTTTTTAGGGGTTGTTTAGAGCCATTATTCATCTGTTTGTTTTTTTATGTAAAGTATACTCAATGCCAACCCTCAGTAAACATTTTCCTGTTTAGTAGGAGGTTATGTTTTCTTATGTGATTGTTACAAACTCTTTGAGGGAAAGGAGACGGTCTGTCTTTGCATACTTGCGATGGAACATCCTATGCTCTACTCAGGTTCACTATGTATGAGAGCATGACTTTATATGTCATAACAAAAATGTTACCCACAAAACGTTGTGCATTGAAATCTACATAAGGTCACAACTATTTTACAATTTGACATTTTAAATGGTTTTACAGCATGTGAACAGGGCCGCCAAGAAATCACTTGGACCCAGATACCAAGTGGGACCAGATCTCCTAATTTTCATTGATGAGCGACATGATTGGCTACAAAAGGCTCCATAGCCATTTCCACAAGGGGTGTTTTGCACAGTAATAAGTGGGAACATTCACAACATGAACATTTTAAGAATAAGGCACTGTTTTGTTTAGCGAAAATGTAATTACATTATTGTGCCCGCTGTTTTATGCTTTTCTTTTGGACAATAAATGGCTTTCACCGTCCTGACGGCTAACCCCAAAAGCATCTTGGGATATATTTACTAATCAACAATCAATCAATTTTGACTCGTGGTTTCTTGTTCAGATGTCCATTTCAAAATCGGACAATAAATCATCTGTATAATCGAATATAAAATTAAATGAAATAGAACAAAAACACTTCCTTATGTATTCCTATTGGGCAAAACGGTATCCGTTCAGATGGTCGACCATGTTATGGTCGACAGTCATTAGGTCGACCACTATTGGTCGACATTGACATGGTCGACATGGACACATGGTCGACACATGAAAATGGTCGACATGAGCTTTTTAACTTTTTTTTCTTTTGGGGAACTTTTCCATACTTTACGATCCACGTGGACTACGATTGGAACGGTAATCTGTGCCGAGCGAAGCGGTAGCGGAGCGAAGGCACCATGCGAGGGGACGCGGTGCACTAATTGGGGTACCCAGTCACATTACGCAAAAAACGACACCAAAAAAGTTAAAAAATGCATGTCGACCTTTTCATGTGTCGACCTTTCATGTGTCGACCATTTTCATGTGTCGACCATGTGTCCATGTCGACCATGTCATTGTCGACCAATAGTGGTCGACCTAATGACTGTCGACCATAACATGGTCGACCATTCATACCGGAACCGGGCAAAACACATCACATGCTAGATGCTGCTGAGGAGCTATGTGACACGCCTTCATTTTTGACACCACTCCCCTGTCAACGCCCACATACGGTACCTGACTGTCAAAAGTAATCACTGCAAGTGCCATCACTATTACACTTTGGCGCATGTGCAATGCAAAGCATATTCATGCGCAATTTACCAATAATCGCTCAATTGCAATAACATCAGCATAGCGTCCTCATCTAAACATTTATGGGAATCATAATGAACGTTTAGGGAATAGAATGTTGTTAGAAGCTAAAATCGCCTGTCTGCTGTTAGTCTATTATTTTGGGGATTTATATGCGGATTTTATGTTCGGTTTGTATTCGATTTTCAAATAGAATGTTAGTAAATCAGGGGATCTTATATTTTGACAATGTAAAATGACTAATGTTTTGCCAATATACAGTTTTGAAAAGGATTAGGTTTCATATTCGATTTTATATTTGTTTTGCCTTTAGTAAATCTTCAAATTGCAAAATTGAATGAAAATCGAATACAATTACACCAAAAACCGAGCATAAGTAAATAAATATTAATTTGGGAAATGATGCATTTTTCCTTTTTCTATATTTTATTATGTACACATACACTTATTATTTATTTATTACCAGTTATTTATATAGCACACTCCCATGCAAGGACGGGGAGAATATACAAACTCCACACAGTTAGGGCCATGGTGGGAATGGAACCCATGACCTCAGTGCTGTGAGGCAGTAATGCTAACCATTACACCAGTGGTTCCCAAACTTTTTTGTATTCATGGTGCCTTTGAGTACCAGAATTTTTATTCACGGCACCCCTAGGCCAAAAGTTTCTTATTGAGAAATCTAGGAAGAAATATGAAATTAAGTAATTTGTGTTTATACGTCATCCTTAGGTTCATTTATGTGGTGAGGGACAAGATTTGCTTCTGTTTGTCCACATATTTTATGACTGGCAGCCACCAGCACTGGTTTTGCCTATTACAATGACCATAAACAATTTGAATTTGTCCTGGACCACCAACCCAGGGCACCCTGCAAGTGTCCTGAGGCACCCAAGGGTGTCACGGCACACAGTTTGAGAACCACTGCATTACACCACTGGGGTTAATTTTTGTTGGCAACCAGTTAACTTACCAGTATAATTTTGGAGTGTGGGAGGATCCATAGTACCGGGAAGAAACCCACTCAATTACAGGGAGACTATACATACTCCGCACATTTAGGTTTATGGTGGGAATTGAACCTTAAAGCTCAGTGAGGCAGTAATGCTAACCATTACTCCAACCGTGCTGCCCATAGTTGTTGTTTTTTTTTGTGTGCACTGTATTTGTCATTACCATCATTATGTTTAACTGCTGTGTCCTATTGTCTGACCGTGGATTTTAGACTGTGGTGTATAACTATCCACTGTATATTGCGTTGATGTCAGAGAAGCGGCATACGTGTCGGTAGAAATGACTGGACTGGGAAAGTAATCTCTTGGTTCACTCTTGGTTAGGCCAAAAATATCAGTAATATAGTGCAGGTCTTGACTTTCTATTATGTTTTTAATGTTCCATCACTCAGTCTGTTAATGTATACAGGTTGAGTATCCCTTATCCAAAATGCTTGGGACCAGAGGTATTTTGGATATCGGATTTTTCCGTATTTTGGAATAATTGCATACCATAATGAGATATCATGGTGATGGGACCTACATCTAAGCACAAAATACATTTATGTATCATATTCACCTTATACACACAGCCTGAAGGTAATTTTAGCCAATATGTTTTATAACTTTGTACATTAAACAAAGTGTGTGTACATTCACACAATTCATTTCTGTTTCATATACACCTTATACACACAGCCTGAAGGTCATTTAATACAATATTTTTAATAACTTTGTGTATTAAACAAAGTTTGTGTACATTGAGTCATCAAAACACAAAGGTTTTACTATCTCACTCTCACTCAAAAAAGTCCGTATTTCGGAATATTCCGTATTTCGGAATATTTGGATATGGGATACTCAACCTGTATTAGGATCTGGTGGATGTTTTGGCCAAATATTGTAGGGATGCTCTGCCAAATGACCAATTCGGCCCATCCCTGTAATCTCTCCTTTGGCCATATTACAGGTTTTTTTTTTTCTGTTTCATTTTATAGTTCGGCTGTATATTCACTGTTTTTTCCCCATAACAGTTCAGTAAAGCATATGGTCAGGAATTGTTATACACAGTAATTAATGTATGTTGGTGTTCTATGTTTCCAAGCTATTGTATTTGTTACAGATAAGCCCCTATAAAGTTAATTTCCTTGGGAGGTAGTGGAGGGGGAGGCGGAGGCGGGGGGGGGGGGGGGGGGGGTTATGCAGGGGGCCACACAATCTGTAAATCACCTCCAGTTCTCCCATGGTGTCAAACTACTAGAAAGAAAAGGCGGAGATTGTGCTGAGTCCTTCTTCCAACGCTTACTGAACAGAGAGTGACACGGCGCAACGAGTTTAAACTATTCCCAGCTGTCAACATATAAAAAAGAAGCTGACGGGGAGCTGTTTGGGGAGTGTTCCTCTTTGGCTTGTGCTGCTTAGGTAATATGAAATCCAATCCTCTTAAAACTAAATCAGAAACCACATCCTAAAGTTGTTCAGTATATACTGCTGTGTTACCCAATGCCATCCCAGTTTGCTAAGTCACAAAAACAAGACTTTCCCCTCCCAAAAAATAAATAAACGACTGGGTATAAAGAAATATTGGTCCTGATTCAGTGTTGTTCGGTATTGCACAGAGGCAGCTGCTGTGCTCAAATATGTAAACGCCGCCATGTTCCGTTTTTCGCAGCGCTCTCCACAACTGCCCCTGTTCCGCACCACAAACAGCGGGCTGCAGCTTAGAACAAGATCTGCACATGGGCATTTCGGTATCTGCTCATGTGCACTGCGGTATCTGCACATGGGCACTGCGGTATCTGCACATGGGCACTGCGGTATCTGCGCATGCGCAGATCGCAAACCATCAGGTCTACGTACATCTCTGAATTAGGCCTTTTCTCCATATATTTCATTGGATCAGTGGCTTATTGGGCCTTGGTTAGAATTGGCAGGACCTGTGCCACCGATAATGGATAAGGAGCATCTTCAGAAGACGGGCAGTCCTATTTTGTTCAGGAGAATCATATAAAAAAAAATGTGTTTTCAGAATATTTTCTCCCATTATAAAAGCCTCTTTAGTAACAGTAGGGTTAAGTGAATAAGCATCAGCTTTTTCTGTCTGAACTGGAATAACAGAAATGAGGAATGGCGGTGTGTAGTATTTACCAAACCACTCCCTAGTGTTACGTCATTAAGTTGGCGGAGATCCCAGAGTTCCTGCACTGTTAAAACAGATGAACACTGGATATAGGTACAATATTACGCTCATGTACCAGTCATCCAGATTTATCCAGTGCTCCGTGCTGGACTAGAACGTCTGCTACATTTTATGTTTTCATTCAACCAGGTTCAGAGAAATGATCTTTTTATATCAGTTTAAAGGGTTGTGTTGCGTACACGGTAAATGCAATTAAAAAATAGATTTATTCCAGGTAGCCGAAACAATATAGAAACAAAGAACCCAAAAATTGCTGGCTGTCCCACAATGCCTGAGAGACCCCAGGATTATTGGGAGATCTCCCAGACTACTGTGTTATCCATTGTCCAGGCTTCACAGTGGCTAGGGACATCGGCCCTCATTCCGAGTTGTTCGCTCGCTAGCTACTTTTAGCAGAAATGCAATGGTTGTCAGCACTCTGATCCACCAATCGGCATGTTGACAGCCATTCACTGTCTGGCTTCAGGCTGGGGGGTTAGTAGAGAACGCTGCTTTGTCGCTCTGATTGTGTGACCACCACCCACCTCTGCTCGGAGGACCCTAGAATTGTGGGGCCCTAGGCAGCTGGTGTACCTATAAATTAAGATGGCAGGCGGGCAGGCTGTTTAGCAGGGCGCCGCAGAAAGGGGAAGGGCGGATTTTGCCCTTAATAAAATCGGGCAGGGGGCGGCGCCTTGCTAAAACAGCCGTGCGTGAACACTAAATAACATAGGACTGCCTCTCGGCGGCTGCATCTGCTGAATGTGCCCAGACCTGAGCCATGGGACTCCCGTCATCACCGCACCTGCTCTGAACTGATCCCTGCACTCAGCTGGTGTGGGCTTCAATCCCCTGCCACCTAGGACGTGCTTCACCATCGCCTGCATCACTCTTCTGTGCCCAGCAGCTATACCCTACTGTAGTGTGCTAAGCAGCGCAGAGCCCCCCCTTGAAGCATTTTTGATATTGGAAACTCCTCCTGTATAATGATTATTATGTCAGAGCAAATTTATCTAGGTCTAAAACTATGTATCATTCCTGTTGGTGTTTTGCTAGTGTATGAACCATGTGAATCATTTAGCTGTGGATTAGCCTGCAATATTAAACGGCACTTTTTGTGATCGCGCCCATTAGTTTAGGCATGTTTAGCTTCTTTGCCCGGCTAAACCGGACATTAATGGGTGCGATCGGCGAAATAAACAGCATCAACTGAATATCTCTGGTCACTTTAGATGGGAGATCGGTCAGCGAAATCAATTGAATTCCCCCCATGGAGACTATTATGCATCCTTCTCCATTTTTATTGCCTTCCTTCCAAGACATGAAAGCGAGGTATAGTATAGATGTAGTGGAATGAGCCATAGATGAGGAGGGTGGGGCTTTATCGCCCAGATCATGGCATAAAGGGACTTATTCAGTACTAAAAACAATTTTTTGCCCATTTTAGTTACATTTTATTTGACGTTTGAGAATGAGCACAAAGTCTGATCATATTTTCTGAAAATACAAAGCCTTCTGAAAAAAAATAGGGCGATCCAACCGCAAAAATTACTAAAAGGATGCGGGCACATGCGCAGGGCCCGCAGAAAATGCGAACGCCCCTGCCTGTCAATCAGTCAGAGGCGTTCGTGGGCCGGCGGGGTGGGGCGGCAACGCTCTGTTTAAGTGGAGATGGAACGTGGCGGGGGCGTGGCTTCAAAATTGGGGTGTGTCGGCACGAACGTGGCAGGGGCATGATCGGGGTGGCTGCGTGACGTCACATGCAGCCGTTGTAATCAGAAAAATGGCGGCGATTCTCCTGCGGGCGCAGCCAGGCTGCGCTGGCAAGGGGCTACCCCATTTTTTGCGATCAAGCAGAAAATGCAGTGCAATCACAATTTCTGCTTGGTCGGGAAGGGGGGCGTCAGCATGCTGGCTGGCCTTGCCCTGCGATGGGCCGCCCCCAGCATGCGATCACAAGGATTTGCAATCCTTACTTTATGAGGCCCATAATTTGCGTGAGTACTTCATAAAAATTAATGTTGGAATGTGATAAGCGCAACAATGGCTTTAGCAGTGAAATCAGAATAACATGTCTCTTACGGTAGTCTTATATCTGCCAACATTATAGCCACATTAAAAATAAGAGTGCGCCCTAAACCACATCAGCAATACACCATGACAATAACTCCAATCTAGTCAGCCACTCCCACAGCTCCCTTTGACCACGCCCCCACATTGAGATTTAAAGTCTGCTCACGGTCATGTGACCTATCATGGGACAACCTGAAGTTTCACTACTTTACATGAAAATGTGCTCACCGTTTACTGCGATAAGTATCTGGTATATTTATACTAATAATAGAAACATGTTCTGCAAATTTTTGTGTGTACTCAACAATCCTCACCCAGTTGTGTTATGTGGCTCCCAGGAAAGTGTCCCAACAGTACATTATGGCGTAACATACGACGCTGGTAAGACTGTTGGTGGCCAAAACGTATTAATGTGCTGGATCACTGGCTCAATAAATATTTAATCTGCCTCTCATCAAACTTGTATATTGTCTGAAGTAGAAATGATAAAGCAGCCATTTGGATAACTCTATTACTAAGACAAGATAGCCAAGAGTGATTGATGACGGATACCAAGATTCAGAGTTGTCATACATGGGAGATCTCTTGCAGATAAACACAGATGAAATTAAAGTCTGTGAAATTTTATTGTGCCAATTTGGAACAGATACCGAGCTGCAGATTGTGACAGACATCAACTGGGCTTTTAATGTATTCGGAAGAATCCAGTTGTCAAATATCACTGTGTAGTAGCAGTCACATATCACCCCTACATACATCGGGAATGAGTATAAATGATAATATACAGAAAGTGGCTGCTGTTGTTTAATGACTTTGCTGACCTCTGGCAATGTTGTGCTGTGGAATGTAAAAGCGTCCCATGGTTTTATTTCCTGCGCTTTGATTCGTGTTTTGTCTGCTCAGTTACCTGTATAAATACAGACGCTGTGACCTCCATATGCAGCGTGAGTGTACGCATCGGTTGTGTACACATTTGAATATTTGTGTGAAAAACGTGTGATTACAAGTACAAATGCGTCCTTCTGTTCCGTGACTTCAGTTGCCCCAAATAGGGGTAGCAGTTGGTTTACCAACGGACACAATACCGACAGCCATTGGCCCTCATTCCGAGTTCATCGCACGCTGCCGATTTTCAGGTTACTACTGCGCATGCGTATGCACCGCAATGCACACACACAAAGCGGATCGTTGCTGGGCGATGGATTTAACAAAGAATCCATTCGCACAGCCGATCGCAAGGTGATTGACAGGAAGAGGGCATTTGTGGGTGGCAAGGTTCAGGCACTAAAGAGGGAGGTTAGGTTTAGGCTATGGGACCACAGGGTTAGGGGAGAGGGGGAAATACCCTCTACTTACCCCTGTCAGATTTTTGAACATAGGTATCCCATAGTCAGTATTCCGAACGTTGCGATCCTGGACGCTGGTCGTACATGCTGATTCCGGCACATGATGTAGTCAGCAGAGAGGCTTTGGAACACACCTCTAAGCTCTGCATTGACTGTTTATTCTCTCCTTCTGCCGTCACATGGCATTCTCAAGGGTTGATTCAGTCAACTTGCCCCTGTGAGTCAGATGGAGTCAGTACGACTATATGCTGCACCTACGGTAGCTCCGGACTCATTGAAAAAATCAATGAGTCTGTGGGCGAGAGGAGGTGCCGTAGCAACGGAAATTAGCCCCCCTCGCGGTTAATTCAACTGACCCCTCAGAGTCTGAAAGCCTGTGTCTGTGTAGCAGATTGGCTGAGAAAAACTATATAAGGGAAAAAACCTACCTGGGATTGCAACTTGAAAAGGCTTTCCTGTATTCTACTGATTTATATTATTAACATATTCATGCATGAGATGCCGCTGTTCTATGACCTCTTACAGGATTCTAATAAATTGCTGTCTTGAGAAAAAATACTAAAAGAAAATGTGTTTACTGAAAACACAGGAGTAGAGAAATCTGTATGAATGCGTGAGGCTCAGATATGCACATTTAGCTGCAGAGATCGCTACTTTTGTCTTGTATAAAAATGTTTAAATATATACATTTTGGAAAAAATTCTTCTAGAGGCAGAAAATGTCTTAACAGCTGGAGATTAGGGGAAAAAGCTACATAGCAGGTGCAGTACCCATTGTGACACAAAGGTGGCGATACAGGGTTAAACCATTGTCACGAACAGGACAAACCCAATGCTGGAGTATACAGGATATATTTACAATTTAACTGGCAACTACATTACATTGGTGTCTGTCAGTACAGTGGGCTGGTGACCATTCAGAACCTTCCATTTATGTGTGTGAAATGTATTGTTAATCAGAGTCGTATGCTATACAGGGAGGCAATACATTTACCGGCTGTCAGGATCCCGGTGGTCAGGATACCGACGCTGGAATCCCGACAGCCGACAATGCCAACAGCCGGAATCCCGGCACGCAGGGACTATTCTCACTCTATGGGTGTCCACAACCAGAGCCGGATTAACGGCAGGGCGGAAGGGGCGGTTGCCCCGGGGCCCCCACACACTGTTCTCACAACTGCAAAAAAACATTGGAGTAAGAGTACAGCATTTACCTGTCTCATCCTCTCCGTCCTCCTCGGCAGCTGAGACGTTACATTACAGCTGCGGACGCCGAGGAGCTTCACTCACAGCAGTGTGAAGTCTCGCGAGATTGTTCTCCTACTCCAATGTTTTTTTTGCAGTTGTGAGGACAGTGTGTGCGGTCCCCACAAATTTGTTGCCCAGGGGCCCCCATAGACCTAAATCCGGCCCTGTCCACGACAGTGAGCATAAAAGCTGCGGCGAGCCCGCAAAGGGTACGCGTACCGCTTGCCCCGCTGCCAGCATTCTGGCGGGCAGGATGCCGCTGTCAGGATCTTGACAGCCGGCTTCCCGCCCGCCGGTAAATAGAATGTATTCCGCTATACACACCATTAGCAATGATTTATGTAGAAGTCTCTGGATGTAAGTGTGAGATACACTGTGGTTGTATGGTTGTATCATGGGGAACACAACAGTTGTTTTTTTGTGTGTGTGTACAAATAGCACAAAGGGAACATGTTTCACCATATCTGAGGTAAATTAGTGGAAGCAAGTGCAGAGATATGGGGTGTGGCATCGCATGTATAATAGCATCTCTTCTGCGCATGCTGGGTGAGGTCCAAGATGCTCCACCCCACCTGCGCCTTACCTTATGTAGGGGGTGCATGAGAACCAGGCACAGCTCTGACTGTCCAATACTCCATGTACTTCCAGTCCAGTTAACAGAATTTTACTATTTAAACCAGGGGTGGGGAACCTTTGGCCCTCCAGCTGTTGTTGCACTACACATACCAGCATACCCTGCGACAGTTTTGCTATTTGGCTATGCTAGAAGTTTTGCAGGGCATGCTGGGATCTGTAGTTCAACAACAGCTGGAGGGCTGCAGGTTCCCCACCATTGATTTAAATGTTCATTATCTGACTGTGCATAACAAATTCACATTTGCTGGGTTATAATTGTTTTGGGGGTTTGGTGGTTCTCAAATATAATTACGAAAACAATGTGTGCAGTGGCGCACACAGGGGGTGTTTCCAAGCACCCCCTGATGAGCCAAATTTTTTATATTTGAGACGGATACAGCAGTGTCTCCGTCTCAAAAATACCCTTTAATTATCTCGCTTGATGCGCCTAGTTAGACAGGGTTTAGCCGCGTAAAGCGGCAGAACCCGTCTAATGGGTGCGACAGGGAAAAGTCCTGTTTGGGCACCCAAATAGCCAACTTTTCACACATTTCAGCTCGCAGCCTCCTGGGCAGTGAGCTGAAATGTGACTGCTGCGGGTCTAGCATGCTGCAGCATCGGTCGGGCCGCCGCGGACAATGACCCGTAAATACAGGGTGTGGCTTTGGGCCTATTCAGCTGCCGAAGTTCAGATACCCCACTACAACCACTGAGAGCCAGGTTAGACACTCAGGGTGGGCCCCCTTCACCTTGTGAACCCCTGAACATTTGCCAGTTTAGCCACCCTATAGTTACGCCCCTGGTCTAGTGTTTGGCCAACTTGAGAGTTAAAGATTGCTGGTTGGAGGCTGAATTTGTGAATCAAATATGAAATATTCAGTTCTATGTGTAGGCTTATATTCTGGCATTTGTTATGTGTACAAACTGACATTGAAATTCTTGCTAAATGCTGGCCATACATTAGGACGATATCGGATACGAATGTAAGATTTCAACACATCGTATGAAGCATTGTGTGCGTATCGTGTTTTCGGTAGGCTTACAATGCGATGCGCATCCCCGTCAGTCAAATGTCGCATCGAATGATCATTTGTGCAGCCCTTATTATCCGTCGTAATCGTATGCACATACGATGCATCGTACGATGGTGCATTCGATCATGTTCCTTTTAAATTACTCTTTTTTTTTTTGATCACGTGCTAGGTGAGGCGCATTCAATTGTACGATAGAGCGCATGATTCATCTTACGCAAAAATAAAAAAAAGCCAAATCATGTGCGATGGGTTCCACTGGGGGTTGGAGGGAAATTGTATGAGGAATTGGATTAGATGCTGATTATCCAAATTAAGGCTAGCATAAGTGGCTAAAGTTTGGACTGGTGCAAGGTTCCATGGTACGCCTGATGGGGTGGTGTTTAAGGACGTTACGAATTGGTATAACTGCATACACTCACTCTGAAAGTTGTCCTCTCAGTCCTTGCACGTGTGGATGCACATACAGTATGTACACAAAGAAAGGACTTTGTATCAGCATTTTCATGTAGTTGCTGATGGGTGACCACCAATAGATGCTTCTACGTGCATTTCTGCATCAATCCAAGAATCTGGTCGACTGTCTCTTCCCTAAAGGTGGGTACACTCTGGCCGATATATTGGCCGTTCTCTTGAACGGCCGATATATCGCGGGTCCGTCGGCCAGTGTGTACGGACGATATGTCTGTGAACTCCGTCGTTCACAGACATATCGCGTCGGCCCCGCAGCAAACACCGACGGGCAATATGTCTGCCATTATTTATTGGTGCCTCGCTGTGTGTGACCGCCCGCCCGTACACATGCTGCGGCAGCCGGCGGTGATTGACAGCTGAACTGGGCAGGCGTGTGTACACGCCCACCCAGTTCATGACGTCAGTCCCCGATGGATCGGGCAGTGTGTATGCTCAACACACTGCCCGATCCATCCATAGATATATCTGCCGATCAATTGATCGGCAGATATATCTATCAGTGTGTACCCACCTTAAGACTGGGAACACACCTGACAGATAGGTCGGTGGATCCGCGTCTCGCTGACGTCAAGTGATATATCGTCCAGTATGTACCCAGCATAAGAGAGTACCTCAGAGGGGAAGGTGACCTGGCTCTTCAGCACTTGCACTCCAAAACTTCTGACCATTAAAGAATATAGATGCATAATAGCATGACTAGTGTAACACATACGTGCTGGGCGCACACACGTTTGCTCAAATGTGATGGAAGACCTGGTTCTCACAGGTCAGCTTTTGCTGCGCCATGCTAAAACAGCATTGTTTTTGTATTTTGCAATAGAAACTTCCATCTCTCTGTGTATTTGTACAGATCACGAGAAAAACATACTCTGATGATACATGACCCATCCTTATGAGGTTCCTCTAAATGTTGGAAGAAGCTCACTTTCCATTGTAGAGATTTGAATAGATGGTGTGATTTAGGAAGATGAACTTCTAACTTGCACTGGGTGTGGATTTCTCACACAATGAAGACACCCGTCACGTATAAACAGAGACACTGCGTCCTGCGTATATCACTCAGGAAACACATGCTGTTGGAATTGAACGGTCAAGTGAGGCACAAGCTTTGTCCTTAGATGTTCAGAGACAAAGGTATTGGGGGAAAATAACAAGTTTTGTGTAAGATGTGAACATGCTGTTCTGGTGTTAGCAGTGCGGGTTTTAAAGGCAACTAACTACAGATTCGTATAAGGGGGAAAAATTCTTTTTTTTTACATTTCTCGGTGTCGTAAAAATTAAAGGCAAACTTCCCATAACAAAACGTGACATCACAAACAATTGGCCGACGGTCAAAATCCCGACAAGGTCAAAATACCAGCATTTAAAATGTTGACAGTTCAAAAAGTCGACATGAGTTTTTCACTGTTTTTTGGTGTGTATGTCAACATAGGTCGACATAGACACCGTATAAGTGTTCCGCGTCCCCTCGCATGGCTTGCTGCGCTCGGCACACTGTTATATTCCCCCTCCAGGTCCACTGGGATGGTAAAGTATGATCAAGTCGGTTTCAATGAAAAATCATGAAAAGCTCAGGTCGACTTTTTGACCTATCAACATTTTAAATGTTGGTATTTTGACCTTGTCAGTATTTTAACTGTCGGGATTTTGACCATCGGTCAATGGTTGTCGGGATTTTGACCGTCGGGATTGTGATTGTAGGTAAATAGATGCATCCCGTGTTATACACATGGGACAAAGGACAAAATAAACCCCCGAGGCCAGCGAGCGCTGAATGTGTCATTTTACTGTAAAGCAAAACAAATGCTCAAATAATTGTGAAAATATTACAAACAATAAATGTAAAACGTAGAACATTTTCCAGATTTTAGAAGAATAGACCCAAAAATGCGACGTGTGGGCTTCCCCCAGTCCTCCCAGAAATCACAGCGGAATAAAATGAATGGATCGTTTTTTCCTAAAAAACGTTTGGTCCGGTGATAGAGACCTACATGCATGCTGGAGGACTATGGGAATTCCAGGACTGAGTCACACTCTTCCATTGTTTATCTGGCCAAATAGTGCACAGGTCCATTTGGGGAGTAATCATACAGAAGAACCGGATCTACATGAGTGTAGCCATTTTACACTTACTATTTACTAAGACTTGGACGGAGATAAAGTGGATGGAGATAAAGTACCAGCCAATCAGCTCATAACTGTCATTTTTCAAACCCAGCCTGTGACATGGCAGTTAGGAGCTGATTGGCTAGGACTTTATCTCCATCCAAGGCTTAGTAAATAGACCCCTAAGTCTTGGTGAGTGATAAAGAGATAAAGTACCAACGAGTCGGGTCCTAAATGCCATGTTACAGGCTGTGTTTGAAAAATGACAGTTAGGAGCTGATTGGTTCTTACTTTATCTCTTCCCACTTTATCACTCTCCAAGGCTTTAGTACATCTGCGCCACAAAATACTAAGGGGCTATTTGTGAAGCAGTGAAAAGAGTGGAGAAGTGAGCCAGTGGAGAAGTTGCCCATGGCGACCAATCAGTGTAACATTCATAAAGTGCTATAAAATTACACGTACCAGCTGATTGGTTGCCATGGGCAACTTCTCCACAGGCTCACTGCTTCATGAAAAGACCCCTAAGTCGCTGCAAAGTTGTACAGCCGCAGTAGCGATGAGATGCATGGACTCAGAGGTGTATTAGAAATATGTTAGGCGCTTCGGGGCGGTGACTAGGAGGTGGCTCTTTAGCGGCATGGAGAAGCACTGTCTTATATGGGAGTATTATGTTAGTGTCGCAGAACTGGTTGTAAACTCAGATGCTTAATCACTTACATTGGAGGCCATACTCTGGTGGTGAGTCTACACCTACTGTAGCATGCGGCTGGTGCAAGTAACGTCACAGGCGTGACTACATCTCAGTCCTTGCACACTCACACACGCAGCTGTATCCCGGAGGGAAGGGCTATTACTAGCATTAGCCTAATGTCACAGGCTTGACTACAGCCAAAGAAGCCAAAGTGTTTGCAGCAGCATGTGACTCTCGGTGTCACTGTATTCCCTTCAAAAGAAAACAGTATGGAAACTACTTTTTTTTTTTTTTCTGAGTATTGTCGTTGTGTAGTTAATGCATTACTTTACCCCTAAGACACCAGGGATGACATGGAATTCTCAGCAATGTGCGCCGCAATGTTTGACTGCACACGTCACCGTATGTCACAGTAGCCAAGCTTGGCGGTCTTTCCTGCACTGCTCTATGGAGTGGAAAGGAAAATTAGCAATGTTACTAGTTGCAAAGTGCCATTGTGGTGAAATGAATCTCCCCCAAATAATAACATGATGTACAACATGGGTTTATGAAAGAGCAGTAACAATTATTATTATTATTATTATTATTATCATTATCATCCTTTATTTATATGGCGCCACATGGGGTCCGCAGCGCCCAATTACAGAGTAAACAAATACGCAAAACATGAAGACAGTGACTTACAATTCCATACAATATAGGACAAGTACAGGGTATATAAACATGGCTGCATCAGTGAACAGCGCTGAAATAAGTATCAGGACGGCAGAAAATCAAGGGACTTGGTGCCATCAAAGGGAGTATTGAAAAGAAGATAGGTTAAGTAAGAGACGTAAAAGCACCTGAGGGAGAAGGACCCTGCTCGTGAGAGCTTACATTCTAAAGGTATTAAATAAAACCTAACACTAGATAATGGGCCTAATTCAAGGTTGACTGCAAAACCACGTTTTCCTCTAATGGGCAAAACCATGTGCACTGCAGGTGGGGTAGATGTAACGTGCAGAGAGAGTTAGATTTGGGTGGGTTATATTGTTTCTGTGCAGGGTGAATACTGGCTGCTTTATTCTAAAGGTGCATACACACTGAGCGATTTTTCCCCCTGCCCAGCAATGTCAGCTGGGGTGAATGGTGTTCCATAGCAGGACGCTATGGAAAGCCGAAAGCCGTCCACCTCGCTGTTCATCTGCTGGTGATACCAAGAGATGAACGGTGGCCGCCGGCGATGAAGTGGGAGCTCAACACACCAAAAGTGAGCTGCTTTTACCTCAGAATCGCCCAGTGTGTATGGGCCTTTACACTGTAATTCTGATTTCAGTTTAAACACACCCCACCCAAATCTAACTCTCTCTGCACATGTTACATCTGCCCCCCCCCCCCCCCCCCCCCCCGCACAGTGCACATGGTTTTATGGTTTTGCCCATTAGAGGAAAATTTTGTTTTGCAATCAACCTTGAATTAGGCCCAATGAACGAAATGAAAGTAGATTGAATGTATAAGAGAAAACATGATCCTCACTCAGAACTGTGTATTCAGGCTCTGCAGGTAGCGGGAACATAAAGTACTGACACTGCAGTTAGAATGGTGTGATTTATCGGCACACTAGTAACATAGCAGCCACACTTACTGGGTCAGCCAACAGCCTCTAGCACAAACACTAAATCCTGGAGGTGGTCAGTCAGCATACAGAGGCCAGACTCAGGCAGGTTATTTTCCAGCTAGTTAATTCCAGGATGCACTTTCTGCTAACTCATTGGGTATTACATATGCCAATCAAATTAACCCAGGTTTGACCTTACATTGGCACTCAGTGCTACCAACTACCAAACCAGGCATTGTAGTAATAAGCCTCAGCCCCTCACGTCAGCATCAACGCTTGACACACTTTGAAATAAGAGGAAGGCTTACTGGACCTCATCTCCTGCCATCCGTGTCAGTGACCCTCATCCCGAGTTCATCGCTCGCTATCTGTTTTTAGCAGCCGGTGCAAACGCATAGTCGCCGCCCACGGGGGAGTGCATTTTCACTTTGCAAGTTTGTGAACGCCTGTGCAGCCGAGCTCTGCAAAAACAGTTTGTGCAGTTTCAGAGTAGGTCTGAACTTACTCAGCCCTTGCGATCACTTCAGTCTTTTTGGTGCCGGAATTGACGTCACACACCCGCCCTCCAAACGCCCGGACACGTCTGCGTTTTCCCTACCACTCCCAAAAAACGGTCAGTTGACACCCATAAACGCCCTCTTTCTGTCAATGTACTTGCGATCGGCTGTGCGTATGGATTCTTCGTTAAATCCATAGCTCAGCAACGATCTGCATTGTACCCGTACGACGCGCGTGCGCATTGCGGTGCATACGCAGTAGAGACCTGATCACAGCGCAGCGAAAATCGGCAGCGTGCGATCTACTCGGAATGACCCCCATTGTGCAGTACCGAGGCAGGCCAGAATGACATATTGTCATAGCTTTATACAAAATAAAATATATGCAAATAAAAATAATTACAAGAAAATCACGCAAATTGCCTTTTGCCACAATAACAAATAAACCCACACAAAATTCATACCAGTAGACAAACCCGAATGTTCTTTTCTGCCATTAGAATCTGTTTCTTAGGATATGATGATGCAGGGCTATTTTCTATGACAATTATCTTTCTTCCTTCACAAGGAAATGGTAACATTAGATAATCTGTGGTCGTTGGATTTCTCTTTCATCTGCAAGCAGTGATAACAGATTTTGCTTCTTTGCTGCAACTAAAGGAGGCTGCAGATGTGGGAAAAAGATATATAATGGGAAACAACCTGAAATATTGGGGGTCATTCCGAGTTCGCTCGCAAGCTGCTTTTAGCAGCTTTGCACACGCTAAGCCGCCGCCTACTGGGAGTGAATCTTAGCTTATCAAAATTGCGAGCGAAAGATTAGCAGAATTGCGAATAGACACTTCTTAGCAGTTTCTGAGTAGCTCCACACTTACTCGGCATCTGCGATCAGTTCAGTGCTTGTCGTTCCTGGTTTGACGTCACAAACACACCCAGCGTTCGCCCAGACACTCCTCCGTTTCTCCAGCCACTCCCGCGTTTTTTCCGGAAACGGTAGCGTTTTTCCGCACACTCCCATAAAACGGCCAGTTTCCGCCCAGAAACACCCACTTCCTGTCAATCACATTACGATCACCAGAACGAAGAAAAAACCTTGTAATGCCGTGAGTAAAATACCTAACTGCATAGCAAATTTACTTGGCGCAATCGCACTGCGGACATTGCGCATGTGCATTAGCGACTAATCGCTCCGTTGCGAGAAAAAAATACCGAGCGAACAACTCGGAATGACCCCCATTATGGAGATTACAGATAAATATGCTAAACGTCATCAAGTCACAGTTATGTGGACCAGTTTGTACAAGTCACAGTGCGCACGGATATCTCGGATTTCAGCTTATTGTGCATAGGCCAAAAAGAGAAATCGACTTTTGCGCACGGGCCGGATCAGGTATAGGCACACAGATGGCATCTGGTAGTGCCTACAGATTGCCCCTTCCGTTGATGCGGCACACTAAGGGCGTATTCAATTAGCGGCATAATCGCTGCAATTTGCCGCGATTGCTGCGAAAAATGCGTTTTTCGCTAATTGGCATACGAATCGCGGGAGCACACATACTCGCGATTCGCCCTATTCATATGCAAATTAGTGAAAATTGGATTGCCGCGAAAATTGGTGGCAAAAGTGAAAAATGGGTAAATCTGTCCGTACCCCCCAAAAAAGCTAAACTAACATTGGATAACAGTATACAAGTTTATTATTGGTTATAATAAAAGTATTCCTGGTATTTAAATTGGGTCATGGCAATTATATGCATTTTTTGTAAAACATAAAAAAATGATCGCTATTTTTTTCAGCAAAATAAGTGCTAAAATTAAATTTGGGGTACATAAAAATTGGTATAAGTATATATGTCGGTGATTTTAGGGGACTTGTAAAAAAAGAAGTGGAAACAGACCACTCATAAAGGACCCAATATACCCATCCCATACCTTGTACCCCAATTTCCATCATTTTGCACTTTTTCACCACAAAAATGACATGTAATTATTGGGCAATTAAAAATAATTAAAAACTTTTAAGTGCCTAATTAGTCATTTAGGACGGTGTCCCAGGGGTTGTGACCCAAACCCCGACATTTTTAACTTGAAATAAGGATTTTCCCCAAGTTCATCACCTGCTCAGAGTCTGTGAATAGAAATTTGTGGTAAAATTACCACAAAAACGTTTTCACGGACAATTGAATAGGCATGATTTTGCTTCTTTTTACCGCGAAAACACATTTTCGCCAGTAATTGGATACCCCCCTAATTAGGAAATGGGCTGTGACCGTGTAAGCGCATAGAACTCTTCTCGTGGGAGTCTTCTTTTTGCGTGTAACTCGGCTTCCATGCTCGATCGTAGCGCGTGGATGGAAACCAATCGTTCTGATACTAGTGGTGACGATGATTGCAGCCGCAGATGTTAAAACAGCGGTCGGGATAGGCTTCCACATGCAGAGACACAAATTTGTATTGTTCTGGCATTAACGTAAGGGAGAGATGTATCAAGCCATGGAGAGAGATAAAGTGCTGACCTATCAGCTTCTGTCATAGGACCTAATTCAGACCTGATTGTAGCAGCAAATTTGTTAGCATATGGGCAAAACCATGTACACTGCAGATATAACATGTGCAGAGAGAGTTAGATTTGGGTGGGGTGTGTTCAAACTAATCTATATTGCAGTGTAATAATAAAGCAGCCAGTATTTACCCTGCACAGAAACAATATAACACACCCAAATCTAACTCTCTCTGCACATGTTATATCTGCCTGTCCTGCAGTGCACATGTGGGGTAATTCAGACCTGATCGCTAGCTGTTTTTTGCAGTCCTGCGTTCGCATAGTCGCCGCCCACTCTGGAGTGTATTTTAGCTGTGCAAGCGTGTGATCGCATATGCAGCCAAGTGGTACAAAAATACTTTGCGCAGTTTCTGAGTTGCCCAGGACTTACTCAGCCGCTGCGATCACTTCAGCCTGTCTGGGGCCGGAATAGACGTCAGACACCCACCCTGCAAACCCTTGGACACGCCTGCGTTTTTCCAGCCACTCCCTGATAACGGTCAGTTGCCACCCACAAACGCATTCTTCCTGTCAATCTCTTTGCCATCGGCTGCGCGAATGAATTCTTCGTAAAACCCATCGCACAGCAATGATCCGCTTTGTACCTGTGCCGCGCGCCTGCGCATTGCGGTGCATATGCATGCGCAGTTCTGACCTGATCGCAACGCTGCAAAAAACGCTAGCGAGCGATCAGGTCTGAATGACCCGCATGGTTTTGCCCATCTGCTAACAAATTTGCTGCTACGATCAGGTCTAAATTAGGCCCATTGTTCAAAATCGAGATAACATAAACACCAACTCCAGACCTCACAAAGCTGTCCGGTTTTGTGGTGAAACTCCACCCCTTTCATGGTCTGAGAATCGGAACTGTCCTGCCCAACCCAGAACAGCTGGGAGATATGATGAACACAGCAGTTCTATGTAGTATACAAGGGCAATGCAAACAATCAAGTTTGCCTAGATTAAATAAATTAGGTTTTGGTGAAAACATGCTAGAGAAAATAAACTTGTTAAAAGGACATAAATTAAAGTTGTCTTAAAATGGATATCTTTTTCAAACCACTAAAAGTATGTTGTATTTCTATTTAGGCTACAATAACAGTCATTGTACAAGCTAATAAAATCAGGTGAGTGGAATTTATATTCTTTTAAACTTCTAGTGCCAAACAACAGGCGTTCTGTTTTGAGTCCCTGATAAGTATTTTGCCAGTGCTAATTATTTGGTTAGAAATGTAGTATTCCCGCTAATCTGCTTAGTTTCCATTACGAAAATGTAAGAAATAATAAGAGTATTTCACGTACATAAAAATCCATCAGTCTCTGATTAAGGTTCACTTGATTAAAAAAGCAATTGATACATTTTGTGATGTTAATGATTTAATTTCCCTGACATATACAACAGCACATGACTAATTAAATTCTAGCCTGGGGCCGGATTATTTTTTCCAGACAGTAAATATTTTTATTTTTATCCCATTGAAGCCGAACAGTCAAAAGAGTAATTGCCATAGAAGTACTGAAAACTAAAAAGTAAAAAACAAACCTTTCAATTATTAAAATTTAATTAAAAAAGTCTAAATGATGATGACAACATCTGGTATTTGCTTTTTCACTGTTACTATACTTTCAGGCTTAAACTAACTAATAAATTAGATGCGATGGTATGGTGTGGGACTTTTCAGGTCATCCAGGAAATTTTAAAGAGCATTGGGGCAGATGTACAGTATGAAGCCTGGAGAAGAGATAAAGAAGTGATAAATGCAAGGTGAACGCACCAGCTAATCAGCTCCAATTTGTAAAATGACAGGAGCTGACTGGCTGGTGCGTTATTACCTTGCACTTATCACCGCTTTGTCACTTCTTTATGCCTTCTCCAGGCTTAATACATCCACCCCGTTGACCCTTATTAATTTTTGGCCATGCCCCCAATTCGGTAAGCCACACTCCTTGTATCACAGATAATTTGCACTGATGGAGAATATGGACATGAAAGCTTGCATAGGGCATGAAATAACTTCTAGCTGGCAGTGGGCATCAAAATAATGTCTACTGTGAGCATGGGTATTATAGAAATATACACTGTATAACACATGTATATATATTCACTTTATTCATTACTCCGGAAGTAATGCATACTAGCCTACACTCCTGGGAACGTCTGGGAGACCCTACAAATATTGGATGGTTCCCCCGGATGCCTGGAAAAGAGGGCACCTCTCCCAGAGGCCCTCTTGCGGCTGTTCGTTCCTGCCCACTTCACTCACACTGAATTGTGGCCCCGCTCCATCACTTTACGATGCCAGTAATTGCGGCATTGTATAGCACAGGTGAGGCAGCGATGAGGCAATTGTGGCATCATGTTTCTGCACCGCCCAGTTAACTGCACCACACCCATCTCCCCAATTTGGAGGTGTTCCCCTTTGCAACAAATCAGATTGTAGTTTTTTTTACCTAGTACATTCTATAAAAAGATAGCTAGAATCTGATTGGATGCTATATGCAACACCTTTACTTGTCCTCTTTAGGAATGATAAATCTCTCCTACATGTTGAGGCCTTTCAAACCTTCATGAGATGCAGGTAGCTTCCTCAGTTGATCTTGTTACAAGCACAGACTAGCAGTAAGAATCTCTGCAGAACTTCCAAGTTCTCCGGGAATCCAGGAAAAGTTCATGCATGTGTTTAAGGTCGCAGGCTGGCAGGCAAATTGGTAAGCTCAGCCTTATTGTTGCCAACCATAATCGCCAGTGAGAGGGGTATTACTCAGCTGCCTTGGCGAACAGGAAATCTTTGTATTCACTTCGTATTAGTAATTCAACCTAATGATCTTCCCTTTACTGGGCAATCACTTACCCAGTCAAACAATCAGAAATTCCTTGAATAGAAATGGGAAAAGAAAAATTGGGTTTAGCGATGAATCAAGCACACCCTTGCAAAATGTGCAACCTTCTGGGAATACAGTGGAACCTAGTTGTGACTACTGGTTCCGGAACATGTTGTCCTAAGATGACTGATTCATAGAGATGTTTATTTACAGTGCTCAGGGATATGATACTGGTTTATTGTGATCTTTGCATTCTATTCCGTTATAACCAGAGGGAAGCTTTTTTGTTGTATCCTTGGGCATGAGCAACTAGCTCTGCCTGGAAATAGGAAGACCTACATTAATAGAAATGGATTTATTAAAAGTTACAGGAAGGCATATAAACGTATAAACTGGGGTCATCTGAAGGTGGAAATCCTCTTGTAATATTATTAAGAATTCTGTGACATATGAGTGAGTTCCTCAGAGTTTGCAAACTGGGCCTGTGTGTCTCAGTGAGCCTAGACAGAGAAGAGGGGTAGACAAGTACACCAATAGACCTTTCAGCACAAAGTAAACCATCATCGGATGGTTCAGATGACTTCATCTTCAAGTGCCCACTGTAAGTCAGAAGACCCATGACACTGAAAGGCCCAGGTCTGGTGTGAAGGGTGAAAACCTGGGAATAACCCCTGTTCACACCCATGTGTGAACAGGGGCAAGTACAGAAAACCCCAGCTTCAACCCGTGCTCAGTATCCTGGGTCTGAGCCAGGTTAAAGCCAGGGTTTAAGTATGAAAGGGATATTAATCAACATTTTATAGGGTCATTATATACTTGTTGCTTGACTTTCTGACTGGATGTTTTGGGTCACGTTTGTCTAGTTGACCATCAGATATGGGGTTCCACCTAAAGCTAGGTAGATAGAGTACACCCAAAATCATCCTCATCACTACCAACTTAGGCATGCTCATTACAGAGGGCCTAATTCACGTTTGTATGCACTTACCTACGCAGCTGTGAGTTTTTAGGCTACGGAATTACAAGCGAAGCTAACGCCCAGAAAAGATGATAGACCCCCACCCGAGCCATTGCAGCTGTGTACAAATATGCAGACTATACGCAATGCCGAGGAACATTGGCCCTCATTCCGAGTTGTTCGCTCGTAAGATTTTTTCGCAACGGAGCGATTAGTCGCAAACTGCGCATGCGCAACTTTCGCAGTGCGTCTGCGCCAAGTAAATTTGCAAAAGAGTTTGGTATTTTACTCACGGCCTAACGAAGAAATTTAACTGAAAGATACGAGATAGTTCATAGGGCCCTTAAACCTTCATGTCTTGAAAGTGACACTGCCATAACCTAAGCTTCCTTTACTGGTGATGTATATAATAATGAATCCAGATGAAGTGCTGGGGGTTGAAGTTCCACCAGATCAGGAAAGCCACAGATTGATTGCAAGGTTTATTCAGTCTAGTGCTAGCTGTGAGGAATAAAGGAGTGGGATGTAATGAAGTCCATTTTTTTTTAGAGGGGCAATCATGTACAAAGCTAAACCATGCCTTGTACCTGTACATAATTGTCACTTTACAAAAACGTCCATGTTCACCCGGCCTCCTGCACAGCCACCGGACTCGGCCTTCATTAATCCTGCCCATGGTCTTCTCTGCATGACTAGGCACAACAGAGAGATTAACTTCTACCAAGTTTCTGCTTGATCTATAAATGTCTGTATTTATTAATCTGGTGGAGCTTCAAGCCCCTTTGCCAGTCTGTGGATTGCATTTCTACAACACCTGAAGGGTGCCCAACACTTTATATAGTGCCATAGACACAAGTAAGCACCAGATCCATTTTCTCCTCAGGACGAATAATTGGAGCTTGCTCCTGTCTACTACAATGCCGTCTTTCTACTCACCCTATAACGATGACTTTCTTTCAATTCACATTCTGTAAAATACTCTACTGAGCACATTAAAGAACAACAGTTCCAAAACGGGTGTGGTTCATCAAATCGACAGTGTCTAGGTAGACAATGTTTAGGTCGACCACTATCTCAGATTAGAGAATAGAGTTCATATACATCTCAGCTTAACACAGCTGGCGGCTGAGGTGTGTAATATAGAAAACATTTATGCCTTGTGCCCGGGCTAATGTAGTGCCAGGTGACCCCTAGTATAGACATTTCCCCGCTGAACAAGCAGCGAGGAAGCGGCTCTGCACCTCAGGAGTCCGGTCCCCCACCCCACCCCACCTCCTACAGCGCAGTATGCTGTTGCCCAAACAGCATACCGAAAGAAATAAAATTTTAAAAGAAATTGAAGAAAAACTCTGGAGCTAGCAGAGATGTGCATCCTCTCCTGAGGGCACTTTTTTCTAAACTGACCTGTAGGAGGGGGCAGAGAGGGGAGGAGCCAGCACACCCAGTGGAAGAAATTTAAAGTGCACTGGCTCCTTTGGACCCCTCTATACCCCATCATACTAAGTCTGTCCCCAATATCCCTTATGGACTACGAGAAAAGGATTTACCGGTAGGTATTTAAAATCCAAAAAATTTTAATTATTTTTTTTAACCTTCCTCTGCATTCTCTACATTCTGGGAATACAGAGGAAACAATGAAGACATCCTGTACTTAATTTATAGATGTCCCTTAACCTCTTAATGACCACACATGACCTGAGAGTTAAAAATAGACTTCCTTAAAGTGTCAGTCCATAATATAAGCAGTTCTGGCTGAGAATACAGGAACCCTCTCCTAAGGCTCAACATGTTTACAGTAACAGACCTGGTCTAATATAGGAGACCCAAGAGATGGCAATAGCAGAACACCTCTATGGAAATAAATATTTTATTTATTAATTAGTAAATAAAACTAAATTAAATAAAACTAATATACAGTATATGTGTGTATATGTGCTTACATATATGTATAAGTAAAAATATAAGCAAGTGTGTGTGTGTGTGTGTGTGTGTGTGTGTATATATATATATATATATACATACACATACACACACAGAGTATATATATACAGTATATGTTTGTGTATATATATGTACTGTATCATACCTCCCAACTGTCCCGATTTTCGCGGGACAGTCCCGTTTTTTGGGGACTGTCCCGCTGTCCCACCCGCGGGCAGCAGTGTCCCGTGGTGGGGGGGGGGGCAGTTGGGAGGCTCTGTCTCTCGCTGCCCTGCTTAGCAGAGCAGCGGTGAAGAGGTGCAGTGCGCATGCACACAACGTCTATACACTGGAGGGAGAGGGGGCATGCCAACGGCTCACAGAGCGCTGGACATGTCCCCTCAGTGACGAAAACGGGGGCGTGACTCGCGACCACGGGTCCTCCGCAAAGCCACACCCCTTTTTAGTAGGCCACACCCCTTTTCAGGAGTGTGTGTCCCTCTTCCCAAAACTGAAAAGTTGGGAGGTATGGTGTATATCCAAATATATCCAAACACTGTTGTCACAGCCACTACTGCATCTGTATGGTAATGCTGTGGCAAATGGTTGTCTTATTGAGACACCCACCAGCTGTGCCACAAATCTGTCGATGTACACACAAACACCCAGCATCGAATGGCCACATCATTGGATATTAACGCAACCCTAGGGTTGTTCAGAATGTCCAACAGTACCCGGAAGTGCCTGCATCCGGTAACCTCCTCAGTCACCAGCCAGGAACGCCCTTCAAAATTGCACGGATCTCCATGCAATTCTGATCTGCATTCCCTGACGTATGCACAATGGAGGGTATTGCTAGGGGATGCGCAAAGTACTAATTAACTCTACTTTCCATGTGCGCAGGACTTGTTCTGCGCGAATGTGTCCTGCGATGAAGGTAGCAGGATGGCAGCAGACTGTCAGTGATGGAGAGGGCTAGGGGGGGAGGGGGCGGCGACGGCCTCCGTTTGTGAAAATGAAGGCGTGTTGCTGCTGTTTAGGGGGAGGGGAGTGGCCAGTGATCTCTGTCGTAGGAGATTTCCCGGCCTCTGCGACGGATGGTTTGCACGGCACCATGGGTTCCGTAAGCTGCCTGATGGTGAGTCTAGTGATCCGATTCTGCATCGTAGGATGCAGGTGGGATACCTACTGCAGCAGGAGGCGTCTGCATGTAATAAGACACCTCCTACAGCATCACCATACAGCGCTATCACTGCTGCTTGCAACTTCAACGCTATCACTGCTATCACTGCTGCTTGCAACTTCAACGCTATCACAGCGCTATCACTGCTGCTTGCGCCCCAATGTTTTACTTGCGTCCACCTTTGGATCATCCCCTGAGCTTCATCTGTGGTTGCTGGCTGCCTGTCTGATTTATATCTTTGTGTACAGACTGCTTGTTCCTGGATCCTCTGTAGGTGGATTTCTTGGACTTGTTCCCTGGACCCTCTGTGTGGATTATTTGTGTACGGAACTGGCTCTGCTTACTGGATTTGGTTTGCAAATAATCCGTGCTGTGTCTGAATTGCTGTGCACTGGCTTTGGATTGTGTAATACCTCTAGAACCCACATCCTGATTCAGAGATATCCGCAGTTCATACATCTCCAGTGGTTGTAGAACTGCATATGTACAGATCTGTATCAGCGTTGCCGGCTGCAGGGTCCAGCATGACTGATGTGATGTGGACTTGTGGTGGCAGGGTATGGGCAGGCACTGTCAGCATTACAGAAGACAGGGGACAGGGGGCAGGGGGAGTGTTGGCCCTGTTTCCTGGGCGTGCTGAGGCCAGTGGTTGCATCCTTGAAAACACCGGCAATCCTGTGTAACCTCAGGGTAACATAGGGCTAATTCAGACCTGATCGCAGCAGCAAATTTGTTAGCTAATGGGCAAAACCATGTGCACTGCAAGGGGGGGAGGGGGGGAAGATATAACATGTGCAGAGAGAGTTAGATTTGGGTGGGGTGTGTTCAAACTGAAATCTAAATTGCAGTGTAAAAATAAAGCAGCCAGTATTTACTCTGCACAGAAACAAAATAACCCACCCAAATCTAACTACCTCTGCACATGTTACATCTGACCCCCCCCCCCCCCCGTAGTGCACATGGGGGGTAATTCAGACCATCCGCCCCGCATGTCAGGCCCTGCCCCGACGCACAAGTACAAAAGCATCGCACAGCGCGCTGGCAGGAGCTACTCGTTGCTGCCTGAGTCGCATGCCTGCTTTGCCCAGACTGCTCCCCCTAAGCGGCCCACCCCCTCCCGCCCAGCGACCACCTCTGTCTGCCAATCAGGCAGAGGCGATCGCAGGGCTGAGACAGTCGTCGGCTGTCTGGCATGCGCCGGCGCACTGTGGCGCCAGGGTTTTGCCCATTAGCTAACAAATTTCCTGCTGCAATCAGGTCTGAATTAGGCCGATGGTCACACAGAGTGATCCAGTGCTGCATCATCGAACGCAGCAGCGGATCAGAGAAACCAGCAGGTGGCATCTACCTACACAAGACCCCCCTCCTGCGGCATTAGCATATAGTCAAACAAAAACTGCATCCAAAAACACAGCTGCAGTGTCTCATGCGTCCATCTCCGAATCTGGCCCTTAGAACACTAGTAAATCTCCAATTATTTTACAATTTTGTGTTTTTCTAGTTTAATAAAAGATTGTGTAATTCTAGCAAATACCTCACTGCACCTTTTATACCATTTCCCTTATATACAAACGAAATCTATAAAGTCTGTTGAAACAGTGGAGGATGGTTGCCGTGGTGACTTATCTATCGTACCCTAAAGGGGGGTACTCATGGAGCGATAATCTAAGTAATCTGACTAGATTGCTTAGATTTTCAGCAAGATCGCTCCATGTGTACCCCCTACAGCAATAGCGATGCACAGCCCCGCGCGTTGCTATCGCTGCTGCTAGATTGCTGCCCCCACCCCCCTCCCCGCACGCTCTGCTGGTTAGTACTAGCCTTTACACTGCTGTCCTGAAAGAAACTCCCATTACAACCAGCGCTGCGCTTATCATATTCGGCAGAGGAAACCTCCATCAGTAACAAACAGTTTCTATACCTTGTGGGAACAGAACCGAAGTGTCAGAGTGTAATATTTCCTCTACAGAGAGAGACAGCTGCAGGTGGATTGTTAAAGAACTTATAAGGGACCACTAAATCCTGAAGGGAAAGAGCAACATGATGTAAGTATACTGTAACACGCAAATATTTGTAACTCCACACCTTCATACAACGTCATACTGTATATGTGACAGTGACACTGTATTGGTTTATTTTTACAGCTGAATAGAAACTATTGTTCGTCATTAGCAGCCATAAGGGCATATTAAAAACAGTTAAATAAATGACAGTTAAATCTCTGTTATCAATATTCGCTGTGATAGGAAATCACGCTTCAGAGAAACCTACCAAAGAGTCCTAGCTGGGACAGCCCATTCTAAGCAATAGCTTACTCTATGGGGGGTCATTCCCAGTTGTTCGCTCGTTAGATTTTTTAGCAACGGAGCGATTAGTCGCAAACTGCGCATGCGCAATGTTCGCAGTGCGCCTGCGCTAAGTAAATTTGCTAAGAAGTTTGGTATTTTACTTACGGCATTACGAGGTTTTTTCTTCGTTCTGGTGATCGTAGTGTGATTGACAGGAAGTGGGTGTTTCTGGGCGAAAACTGGCCGTTTTATGGGTGTGTGCGAAAAAAACGCTGGCGTTTCTGGGAAAAATGCGGGAGTGTCTGAAGAAACGGGGGAGTGTCTGGGCGAACGCTGGGTGTGTTTGTGACGTCAAACCAGGAACGAAACTGACGGAACTGATCTCAGTGTAGGAGTAAGTCTCGAGCTACTCAGAAACTGCTAAGAAATTTCTATTCGCAATTCTGCTAATCTTTCGTTCGCAATTCTGCTAAGTGAAGATACACTCCCAGAGGGCGGCGGCCTAGCGTGTGCAATGCTGCTAAAAGCAGATAGCGAGCTAACAACTCGGAATGAGGGCCTATGTCTGGGCACTGACCCAGCCATTCGCAGCTACCTGTCCACACATGCGCATAGTACAAAGGGCATGATTCATATCGATATATATGCATGGGAGTGATTATTTGCCACTACGCATGCACCAGAGCCACGCCGCACTTGCGCTTGAGTGATAGTGCAGAGGATTTATTATTAAAGTGGGTGACAGGTAGTCAGCGTTTGGGGCTGGCTAGAAAAGTGCTGGAGTAGACTTCCTCAGAAGTTCTATGGCCAACTAATGTGCGCCCGATGCGAGATCCCGGCAGAGGGCATCTTTAGTGTTCATTCTAGCACCCTGCACCTTTCAAAACATGTGCAATTCCTCTTCCCTGCCTGGAGTGTCGCTCTCTGCTCTGGTGCTTCTATCACACTCTGATCTGTTTTTCAGTGCTGAAAACAGGCCAGTGTGTTATGAGAAGCACCAGAGCAGAGAGTGACACTCCAGGCAGGGAAGAGGAACTGCACATTTTTTGAAAGGTGCAGGGTGCTAGAATGAACACTACATCTTTATGCACAAAAAGGTGTCTGAGTCATTGGCATATTTTCACAATTGCACATTGACCAGAATCGCATCTGCTAATGCATTTGTGTACATCTCTGAATCAGACCCAAAATGTGCGGGAAGCGAGAGAAGGTGCTCCAGTCTTCCAGGTAGAGGTCAGAATCTCTTCATGCTGCAGCAGGGCCAATCTTTCTCTCTTGTCACGTCACATATACCTTACCATTCTGGAAGTACCTACTTAACTCAGTGTTGTCGCCATCCTATCGATCCCTCTCTGACTACATCTCATAATACGCTCTCTCTTGCACTGAATGATCTACCGTTGACCTACCACTCTTCTTGTCTAGTAATCGTCTCTCACTCCCGAATCCATGACTTCTCTGTTCTACGCAGAACTTCTTACCACACATGACCAGACTATCCCCCAAAACTGCAGTCTTCCGAGCTCTCTCTCCAAACCCACACCAGCTGAATTCCCATGTCCCGCTATCTCCAATGTCTCAGCATTGCCCTCTCCCTGTTGGCTTGGGTCAAGACTGTTGGCTTTCACAAACATGGCACTTTCTACCCTTTGTTTCACATCTGCACCTCTGTCATGTGCTTGTTCTCTTTATGCACAACTGTAGTTTGCATCATTAATAACCCTTGATTGTCTAGCATTGTAGTGTTGTGCGGTGCCTTAGGATGGTCATACACTCAACAAATAGGTTGTCGATGATGTCAAACTGCATGCTGTATCATAGAAACATAGAATTTGACGGCAGATAAGAAACACTTGGCCCATCTAGTCTGCCCTTTTTTTTTTAACCATATTTTTATCTCCGAACTTATTTGACCTTATTTCTTTGTAAGGATATCCTTATGTCTATCCCATGCATGTTTAAATTGCTCTACTTTCTTAGCTTCTACCACCTCTGATGGGAGGCTATTCCACTTGTCCACTACCCTTTCTGTGAAGTAATTTTTCCTCATATTTCATATCATATCATCCCAGCCAGGCCCGCCATCAAGGGGGGATGGCGGGTACTCCAGTCCCGGGCCCGGTGTGAGATGGGGCCCGGGAGGTTGTAGTGTGGATCAGGGGGCCAGGTCAGCTGCCTGCCTGCGCATCGGCAGGCAGCCACGGAAGAACAGAGGCTTAGCCGCAGCCAGCAGTCATATTTTTAATACAGAGCCGGCCGTGAGCCAATCGAAGCTCACGTACCGGCAGCCAATCAGAAGCTGCCATTCAGCAGCTCGTGATTGGCTACCGTTCCGTGAGCGCCGATTGGCTCACGGCCGGCTCTGTATTAAGAATATGACCGCGGCTCTGTCTCTCCGTGGCTGCCTGTCGATGTGCAGGCAAGCAGCTGACCTGGTCCCCTGATAATCACTACAACCACCCAGTCCCCCTCAAAAGGTAGTTTGGGGAATGCAGGGAAGGAGGGGGGGATCAGACGGTGTGTGTGTGTGTGTGTGTGTGTGTGTGTGGAGGGGGGGGCTACCTTGTGAGGTTCAGTTCCGGGCCCCATCATTTCTGATGGCAGCCCTGATCCTAGCCCAATCACATCTGGAGACACCTAGACATGCAGGAGATGTCGCAAGTGCTAGCCAAACGGCAACTGGACCTTGAAAATGCATGCAGTTTGATGTGTGATGAGGTTAGACTGGAACTCAGCCAACGCTGCCCCTTCACGTGCGCACCAGACACAGCTCTGCAGAGATTCCAGAGAAGGGAACAGGTTTTAGTGATAAAACATCTTAGATCTTTCGCCGTAACTCTTGCTGTGACAAATATAAATGGCTCAATTATGAACATGTGGCTGTTCCCAGTGCCGCTTGTACAGAAATAGGGGCTGTAAGTTGATGCATCAATCGTGATAAATTAACTGTTCTTCATAAATGAGTTTCTCCCTGCCGCCCTCGCAGGTTAGCACATTACACAGAAATCCATTATGAAAATGATCTGCTTCCATTTTCCTCTTCATTGATCTCTACATTGAGGAAAATCCATCAGATCGCAGCATTTGTGCTCACCAACTGTTAGTAGGAATATGGATATTTCACAGACACACATTGATTACTTAATTGTGTCTGGGAGCATTTACTGATCTCTGATTAACAGAAAAGGAGCGAGAGAGTCATTCCTAGACACGCACAGATTACTATACTGTAGATCCGGGTGTAGTAGTGTATGCCGGCGTCCGGCATAGACACGAGAGAGCCATTCCTAGACACGCACAGATTACTATACTGTAGATCCGGGTGTAGTAGTGTATGCCGGCGTCCGGGCTCCCGGCGACCAGCATACCGGCGCCGGAATCCTGACCGCCGGCATACCGACAGCTGGGTGAGCGCAAATGAGCCCCTTGCGGGCTTGCTGCGCTCGCCATGCTGCGGGCACGGTGGCACGCCACGCGCGCCACGCTATTTATTCTCCCTCCAGGGGGGTCATGGACCCCCAAGAGGGAGAATAAATGTCGGTATGCCGGCGGTCAGGATTCCGGCGCCGGAATGCTGGATGTCGGGAGCCCGGCCGCCGGCATACAGAAGACCACCCTGTAGATCCTACACATTACTGTGCATCGGAGATCAGGATTTGTGCATTAGTGCATAGTCATTCCTTGTCCATTGACAGAACACAGTACTACCTCTCATGTTTGGGGTACTCAATATACCAGTGGTTCTCAAATTGTGGGTGTGGCACCCAGGGGTGCCTCAGGACACTTGCAGGGGTGCCTTGGATTGGTGGTCAAGGACCAATCCAAAAATTTTTATGGTCAATGTAATAGGCAAAACCAGTGCTGGTGGCTGACAGTCATAAAATGAAGCAAATCTTGTCCCTCACCATATAACAGAGCCTAAGGATGACATAGAAACACAGTTTACTCAATTTAATATTTCTTTGTAAATTTCTGAATGAGAAACTTTTGGCCTAGGGGTGCCGTGAAAAAAATTCTTATACTCTAGTGCACTGTTATTCAAAAAAGTTTGGGAACCACTGGAATATACTATTGGCTCTTATACTGGTATATGTCGACAGTATATTTTACTTGTGTTGACATGTCAGATGTTGACATTAAGAATACTGTATGTACTGTTCATTCTAGCACCCTACACCTGTCATAATCCGTGCAGAACCTCTTTCCTGCCTGGGGTGTCGCTCTCTGCTCTGGTGCTTATAGATCACTCTGTTCTGTTTCTTAGCACTGAGATACAGACCAGAGGGGGTAATTCCAAGTTGATTGCAGCAGGAATTTTGTTAGCAGTTGGGCAAAACCATGTGCACTGCAGGGGAGGCAGATTTAACATGTGCAGAGAGAGTTAGATTTGGATGTGGTGTGTTCAATCTGCAATCTAAATTGCAGTGTAAAAATAAAGCAGCCAGTATTTACCCTGCACAGAAACAAAATAACCCACCGAAAACTAACTCTGTCTGCAAATGTTATATCTGCCCCCCCTGCAGTGCACATGGTTTTGCTCAACTGCTAAAAAATTTCCTGCTGCGATCAACTTGGAATTACCCCCAGAGTGCGCTAGAAGAACCAGAGCAGAAAGTGACACCTCAGGCAGGAAAGGGGAACTGCAAGGGTTGTGAAAAGTGTTGGGTGCTAGAATGAACACAATTGGGGGAATGTAATAGGGTGTGAGATTAAGAAAGTGAGAGATTTTGGTAAAATTCTCCTGTTTTTTTTTGTTAAAGTGGCAATCAACCTGGTTTTACCATGTAAATGATTGCCACTTTAAAAAAACAGGAGAATTTTATTAAAATCTCTCACTTTCTTATTTTCACACCCTATTACATTCCCCCCCCCCCCCCCCCTATGTTGACATTTTGACCATATCAAGATTTGTGAACGACGAAATTCTTCATGTAAACGCCCATATCGACAATCAGACCTTGTTGACATTTTGGTGACGACATTCTGAATGTCGGCTTTTCTTACTACACCACCTTATTCTTCAGAATATCAAATATAATATATATATATATATATAAATATACACATATGCGATGGGATGTAATGCCGCCTGAGTCTGGCGGCCGTGCGTGATACCGGACGAACTCGAACGTTTTTTTAAAGGGTCAATCACTTACATGGCATGGTTTTGCCTTGTAAGTGATTGCCCCTTTAAAGAAAATCCGAGTTTGGCCGGCATCCCGCACGGCCCCCAGACTTGGGGCGGCATTACATCCTGCCGCTGGTCTAACTCTAGGGAGCACCGCCAACTACTATTCTTGTTATTTATTGGTTCCACTGAAATACTGTATAACATTTACACCTCACATATCCTGTGTTCACTATCCTTTGGCAGTTATCTCTATTTTGTAATACTGGAGTGGCTTGTTGTATGCATGAAACATATTGGTGTGTCTTCTCTGAGAAATGATTTGTGGGATTCATAAATTGCGTGAAGCAGGTCCCCCTATTGTTTTATTTAGGTGCCTATTGTACACCTCGGCCTGGGATACATAGGAATTGTCTCCAGTAACTATGCTGACAGTGTAGACATGAGAAAGCCGGGACAGGATCATGACAAGTTTGAAATTCTACTTAAAGCATTTTAACCATGCGGACATTATAACGATTAAGAAAGCATGTTTATAGTTAGAATTACTGCACAGTTAAAATGCTCTAAGTCAGGCATGTCCAAACTGCGGCCCTCCAGCTGTTGTGAAACTACATATCCCAGCATGCCCTGACACAGTTTTGCTGTCAGAGAATGCTAAAGCTGTGTCAGGACATGCTGGGATGTGTAGTTTCTCAACAGCTGGAGGGCCACAGTTTGGACATGCCTGCTCTAAGTAGCCTTTCAGCCTTGTTAGCATCAGCGTTTCTATAAAGGGTGCAATGTGTGTGGTGCACACGGGCCCCTGGGTCCACACACTGCACCCATTTAAATACTTACCTTACTGGAGTCCAGCGGCGGGCGCAGCGTTCGCTGCAAATATCGCCGCCAAATTGGGTCAAATTGGTCTCTGGATTATGGCGGGCGCCATGTTTCCGGAGACCAGCACAAGCGCAGTAGACACGGGCACAATGCTGGAGTCTACAGCGCCGTTTAGAGGAGGGGGCCCACCTGGAGGTGCACACGGGCCCCCTCCTCCGTAGAAACGCACCTGCTTGTTAGGATCCTGGCACTGCTTTCTCATGTCTACATACTGTAGTCACTGCCTACATGGGCTCTAGACTGGGTCAAGTACAGTAGTAGGGATAAACTCACATACTATCGGCGGGATGTAATGCAGTTCCGAAAGCACCGGAGGTGCGTGTTGCCGGCCGATCTCAGACTTTTTTTTTTAAAGGGACAATAACTTGCAAGGCAAAGACATGCCGTGTAAGAGACTGCCCCTTTAAAAACAGTCAGAGATCGGCCGGTAACCCGCACCTCCAGCGATTTCGGAACTGCATTACATCCCACCAAATACAATGGGCCAGATGTACTAAGCTTGAAAAGTGATAAATATCACTGTGATAAAGCACCAGCCAATCGGCTCCTAACTGTCATTTTTCAAACACAGCCTGTGACATGGCAGTTAGGAGCCGATTGGCTGGTGCTTTATCACAGTGATATTTATCACTTTTCAGGCTTAGTACATCTCCCCCAGTATGTCTGAGAAGTCATTGTTCTGAGTGTTTGGTCTTGTAAAACATGTGCCTGACCTCACCATGTAAGCCCGAGGACATCCTCTGTACTCAGTCTTGTGAAGTAGCATGACTGATGATGTCATAGTTGTCTTTTAAAAGCTTAAGATGAAAAAGTTAGGTCTCCCCGTCTCTCTGGCATTTACGGAACTAGCTTACATGCTGTGACATATTTATGAAAATCTACTCTGAGACCAACGTGTTTTCTATATCTATATAAATAAATACATACATACATAGGAGCAATAATAAATATTACTTATATAGAGTGTATGTGCAATATATTATTTTAAAAAACAACATACTATATGTCCACAAGGACACAGATGACAACAACAACTCGCATCTAAAAAGTAAAAAGTAGCATATGCATATAAAATTAAATAAATCACTTCATAGAGTTATTAGAGAGGTCTGCTACCAGTTCCACTTTATATTTGGGGTTCTGTATCCATATGATATTGTACAGTATAGCAGATTTGCTTATAGTGGTAAAACCTAGATAAATCCACACACATAAATACAGGCACTGTAGTGGGCCCCAGGGGCGTAGTCAGAACTTTGTGGGCCCCATAGCAACATTTTAAAGGGGCCCCCGTCCCAATGCTTCTACAAAGACACTTCACTGCAGCTGTTGCTAATTGTATGCCCTATAATAGTGCCTAGTTCATTTTCTGAACCATAGTAGAGCCTTATTTAATGTTATGCCCCATAGTAGTGCCCTAGTTTCTTTTATGAATCGCAGTAGTGCTTAAGTTCACCCTATGTCACATTTCAGAGCTGCCAGTACACATTATGCCGCACAGTACCCCCAATTCACATTATGATATATAGTGCTCCCTGTTCATATTGTGCCTCATTACAGTGCCCCGGTTCATATTATATAACATTCAAATGCCCTCCAGTTCATTTTATACCACACTACAATGAACAGGTCCAGAGGCATACCTAGATATATTGCAGGCCCCAAGGAAAAAGTTTGAAAGGACCCCTACGTACCACCTAATGGTGAAAAATGCATATAACATATGTAACTTTGACAGGGAAAGTGGCCCCTCTCAGCTCTGGGCCCCATAGCAGCGGCACTCCCTGCACCTATGGTAGCTACTCCCTTGGTGGGCCAGGTATTGACTGGTTAATTTCTGCTATTAGTTTTGGTTTATAGTTTCTCTATATCTGAACGCTACAGGACAATTAGGTCAGTTCTCTTTAAAACTTGGCAAAGTAAACAATAGTACTATACAGGATGGAACAGACAGGCAGACATTGTGTCTTCCTACGGTTACTCAGAATAATCAAAGTTATTATACTGACAGTGACATCATGTAATACATGCATGATGTCACCACAGCTCTGGCAGCTGATCACTGGTGTATGCTTTCCAGGGCATGTACTACACACAGCACCAGTTAAATGCAATTAAAAATGACACTGTGATCCTGCAATGCTCATTTACCTTAGATGGCTGGTGTGTGGATTGTCAGACTGAGGAGGATGATGCAGGGGTGAAGGCCACGCCCTCTCACAGCTGCACACTTAAACATACTGTATTCTCCAGACCAATGCTGAGAAAGAACTGGCCATACTTGTGGGAGATCTCTCAGTCAATATAAAAAAGACAGGTCATGGTGAACACATTTCAGCATCCATAGGGGCCTTTTTTTGGCTCACAGTATTAAGGAAGCAGATATGTCTTCTTTGTTCTCCTGGACTCTGTGTTGTATCTGCTACAGTCATGTCAGTCATCCAGATGCAAAAAAAAGGCAGATTCATTAAGATTTCTCCTCATGGAGCGCCAGCCGCACCACAGCATAACCCTGATTGGGTGTGGATCATAGGGTCGACAGTAACTAGGTTGACCGTCATTAGGTCGACTACTATTGGTCGACAGTGACTAGGTGGACACCTGAAATAGGTCAACATGGTCACTAGATTGACGTGAACAAGGCCGAAATGGAAAAATGTCGACATTTGTTGGTGTCGTTTCTACATAAAGTGACCGGGAACCCCAATCAGTGCACCGTGTCCCCTCGCATGATTCGCTTCGCTCGCCATGCTTCGGGCAAGGTGCCTCACTCCGCTACCCCTGCGCTCATCACAGGTTACTATTCCCAATCATAGTCCGTGTCGATCGTAAAATATGAAAAAATTCAAAAAATAAAATAAAAATGTGAAAAACTTAAGTCGACCTTTTCATGTGTCGACCTAGCGAACATGTCGACCTAATGCATGTTGACCAATAGTGGTCGACCTAATGAGTGTAGACCTAAGTGCAGTCGACCTAAAGAGCGGAATCCCCCCTTAATATAGCAGACCGCAGTCACCGCCACCACTCACTGAAAGATGTTTCTTTACTAATTTACAGAACGCTCCAAAAGGTGGCAAATGGAATTAAGGCCAAAGTATATAACTCTCTACTTCAGGCCTGGCCAACCTGTGGCTCTCCAGATGTTGTGAAACTACACATACCAGCATGCCCTGTCACAGTTTTAGTATTCCCTAATAGCAAAACTGTGGCAAAGCATGATGGGATTTGTAGTTTTACAACAGCTGGAGAGCCACAGGTTGGCCAGGCCTGCTCTACTTCATCTCCAGGTTACACACATATACACACACAGTACTTACATAGCTGTGACTTTGGAAATGTGGCATAGAGGGGAAGATGTAGCAAGCCTTATAAAGAGCACAAGTGGAAGTTGTCCGTAGCGACCAATCAGATTCTAGCTGTCATTTATCTAGTACATTCTATACAATGATAGCTGTAAATTTGGTTGCGTTGGCAACTTCTTTATCTGTCCTCTTTAGAAGGTGTGATACAGCTCCCCCCAAGGGAAGTGCAGGCCTCCCCTGTCATACTCATGTGCTTTTATTATATAAATTATTACAATAATACAAAGAAGATATTTAGAACTTAGAAATATCTTCTTTATATTATTCTATCACCAGATATGCAGTGCTGCAGGGAGAGATGGCAGGAGAGGCAGTGAGCAGCCCTGCTCCCCCCTGCATGTCAGACTGTGCCTGGAGCTGTGGGCGGGGCCAAGCTGCAGCCAATAATGCTGCATAGATAACGGACCCAGTGAGGCTCTATCAGATCTGCCTCAGGGGCGGCGTGCCTTGTCCTCATGTTTCCCTGCCTGGCTGCATAGTCTCCCTCCCCCGTGCTCCATGCCTCCACCCCATGCTGCCGTCCCCGGAAACGCTGTTAACACCACCCGACGGGAGTACCAGCCCTGCAGAGACAGCCCTGAGCCCAGTGGGGGAGGACCCAGCCATCAGCAGCAGTCAAGGTTGTGTTGGCAGCCGGTGATGGGAGGTGGCAGTGTGTGCTCCCAGTACTCCTGCTGTGTATGGTGACACGCAGCAGTCGGCTACCACCAGGCAGGTACTGTACCCATCCTTCCCCTCCTCCTCACTCTCCATACAGTCCACTAGTAGTTCCTCCCTGTGCCATGTGTAACTCTGTGCTATGCATTACTCTGCCATATGTTACCCTGTGCCCCCATGTGCTATGCATTACCCTGTGTCCCTTTGTGCCCTGCCCCTCTGTGCAGTGTGTTACCCTGTGTCACTCTGTGCTATGTTTTGCCTTGCGTTACCCTGTGCTTTGTAATCTCTGGGTCGGCCGCAAGCATGTACCTGTAAGAAAATGGGGGGGTGCTATGAGTCCACCAAGCCCCCCTGACTTGCAGCACGCCCCTGTGCACCATGTCTGCGCGCCCCTCTGCCGTGCGCGCACGTTCACGAATGCCAGGGCTGTATTGTGGCCCCAGTCCGTCACTGCTCGAAGACTAGGTAGGGAACAGGATAGGCCAGAGGCGACAGCAGGAGACACTGACAGCCGGCACGTACCGAAGCTCTGCCGCCATCTTTTTTTTTAAATGTATTTATTGAAAGGGTATACACACATCAAGATATAGGGGGGTCATTCCGACCCGAGCGCTCGCTGCAGTTTACCGTAGCGCAGCGATCGGGTCGGTACTGCGCATGCACCGGCGCATGCCGGACGGCCAAACACCATCGTTCCCTAGCGATCGCCTCTGCCTGATTGACAGGAAGAGATGGTCGCTGGGCTGGACCGCGGCGTTAAGCCGCCGTTTAGGAGGCACGGTCTGGCCAACGCAGGCGTGGCCGGACCGTTGGGGGGGCGGGCCGCAAATGAAATGCATCACCGCTGTGCGATGCTTTTGCACTTCTGCAGGGGGGGGGGGGGGGCGGCACTGACATGCGGGGCGGACTAGCCCTGTGCTGGGCATCCCCCCGCATGTCTGAGTGCCTGATCGTAGCTGTGCTAAATTTAGCACAGCTACGGTCAACTCGGAATGACCCCCATAGTACAGAGAACCACCAAATATCACTGTATCAACAAAATACAGGATAGGGAAGAACGGCACAAGAAACAGTATAAACCTCTATTGGTGCAAGACAAGCAAATATACAATATTAATGACACAAAAAAAAACTGATTAGAAAGGCGGACAACCCAGTGTAATCATTTCCATGTTATACCACGTAGTGAGTCTGACCACTTTACGTATAAAATTCCTGGTGGGCATTGGTAGGGTAACAATATATGGTAGCCACTAGCCATATATCAAAAATTTTTGATGAGCGTGATTCAGCGTCTAAAGAACAATCCACCCAATCCATATGATATAGGTAACACAGACTGGGGAACATGAGGGTAATGGACACAGGGTCTTTATGTATCCATTGAGACAATATAGTTTTTTTTGCGGCTGATGCTATACGAGCTAGCAACAATTTCGTACCTTTGGACAGTGAAAAGGAGTGGGTATCATACTGGTTCTGAAAAGCCCAGGCTAGAGTGGTAGTAAAAGGGATATGCAAATTCACATTAATATAATCACAAACATCTTTCCAAAATGTTTGAATTACAGTATAGGACAGGACCAGAGGCAGTGGACAATATCAGCATCAGGTGAGGAACATTTGAAACAGAGAGAATTATAATATGCCCTATGCAGAATTTTTAAATGCATCTCGGGTATATGAGGAAGAAACCAAGCATTTAACCTATTCCCACCCTAGGCCAAGTCCTAGCTACATTGTACCAAAATAATTGTCCCCAGTCCGTCCCAGCGAGCGGACTTGGGAGGGTTAATGTAATGTAAAGGCTGTTGGAGGTTATACCGAATTCTGTACTAAACAGTGGAACATGTGTGTGAAAATTAATTAAACAATCTATAAAACACCAAAACAATTTTAACTTTATAAGAACCCAGGGAGGTGCTCCTTGGAGTCATGTCAACATACAAAGAAGTCCTGTTAAAGTGTGCAGGTAAAAATCCACGGAGCACCATATCCAAATATAAAACAGTGAATGATAAGATAGGAGGAAACGAGGAAGAGAAAGAAGTTGCAGAAGGAAAAGGAGGAAGAAGTAGAAAAGCAGATAATAAGATACCAAAGAAAATACAAGCACGTAATGGCCGGTGTCAAGCACCAGGTAGCATCATAAACAGACCTATCAGACGGTGGATCAAATAGAGAAAGTAAACTAAACCTGCAAACCGGTTCAACAAACAACCTGACTGTTCATTGTGAAAGGGGTGAGTAGCCAACAAAAGGATATAAGAGGTCAATCAGCATAATCTATTCCACAGGAACATGCCACCACTGAGTCCACATAGTTCTTAGCCGCTTGAGAAGAGTCAAAGAAATATGATTTTCCATTGCGGGAAACTCGCAATTTAGGAGGATAAAGCAGTGGAAAATGATGACCCAGTTCAAACAGGCATTTATAGATCGGTGAGAACTCTCCTTTTCACAGCAACCAGATATGAAAAATCCTGAAACAACAGAATCTTAGCGCCTTGGTACCGGAGATCAAGAAGTTTTCTGTAGGCTTCTAGCAAATGGACCTTATCAGCATAATTGAGTATTCTCATAATGACTGGTTGAGGCCTATCTCTGGTGGATTGGCGGTCAGGGCCAATACGGTGAACACGTTCTACCAGAATGGAGCCAGTTTCTGAGACTAGGACAAGTTCCTGAGGCAGCCATTGGGAAACCAGAGTCATAAGGTCGTATGGTTTCACAGACTCCAGCGACCCAATAAGACGAACATTGTTCCGTATATTTCTGTTTTCCAGATCTTCAAGTTTGTCCTGGAGGGACATCATTAATTTATGCTGGTCAGCAAAGGACGTTTTAACCGTAGTCAAATCATCCTCCAAGTCAGAGGCAGACATCAGAGGGCTGGGAGGCACAGCTAGGAGAGCCGCCGGCCAGAGGAGTCTCTCAGAAGGAGAGAGACCAGCAGTGGAGCCGCGATCGCGGGCAAAATGGGAAACTCCGTTCCGCTGCCCTGTAGAGCCGCGGCAGTTCTCCAGCCAACGTGAAGTCCTTGCAAGGGGGTGAAGGGCCGCAACCTGCAGACACATAAGTAACGTCTCCTGGCTCCGCAAACCCTGCACCTCGGGTCCCAGTCCTCACCAGGAATATGCAGGGTGGGTAAATAGGGTTAAGCAGGCTGAAAATTAGATGTTATGCTATTAAATAGCAGACGACAAGCAGGAGCTGAATACGGGCACGTCCTCTCCCTCAGCCTGCCAAGCAACGCTACAGCCCTTTTTATATGTCTCACTGTCTGCTTGTAGCTGTGCAGCAGGGTTACTTCTGTCCTGCTTCACACTCTCTGCCTCGGCTGCTGCAGCACCTCTCTCTGCCTCGGCTGCTGCAGCACCTTTCTCTGCCCTGGCTGCTGCAGCACCTCTCTCTGCCCCAGCTGCTGCAGCACCTCTCTCTACATTGATGCTGCAGCACCTCTCTCTGCATTAGAAGCTGCAGAGTAACATGTAGTGTATATGCAGCTCTACTGTGGTGTAATGTGTATAAACGGCTCTACTGGGATGTAATGTGTATAAGCCGCTCTCCTGTGGCATAATGTGTATAAGGGGCTCTACTGTGTGGCATAACGTGTATAAGGGGTACTGTGGTGTAATGTGAATAACAGATAATATTGTGTGGTGTAATGTGTATAGCGGACTATACTGTGCGGTGTAATCTGAATTGGTACTATTATGTGGCCATACCCTTTCCCCACAAAGCCACGCCCCTATATTTTTGCTGTACGCCTTCGGCGCGCATTGTCCCTATTTTAAACATGGTGGACACCCAAAGGAAACGTTCGCCCTATGATCCACAAGGTCTAGAACCAGACCTGTCATCAAGTTAGGGTTTTTAAATATTTTTTTCTTTTCAAATGTAACATGCAACCAATTCAGTACAGGAGAGGGGGCGCCGAAACATACCCTTGCCAGACACCATGGCACCTAGCTACACCTCTGGGTACACATACACACACCAGAGTTTCTGACTTTGGGAACTGCCTGCCCGGGAAGTCCAAAAAGAGGAGGAGGCAGGTGGGCGAGATGGGGGAGAAGCTCTGTAAACTGTGTCATTGTGGCCCCGTCCCAATGACATGATGCATTAGCATGATTCCTAGAGAAACATGTGATCATGACCTGTGTCCCGCCCACTTCACAGGGTGGCTGATAGAATGTTGTAGTTCCCAATTTTCCAGGGAGGCAAGTGTGACACACACGCATGGCACACAGACACACAGACAGACATGCGTAGAACAGGGACTGTGAATAACACCCAGTATGCAGAAATACATATGCAACAAATTGTTGCAATTTCCCTATCCCTCAACATCTGGGTCGGGGAATATTCAGCAAGTTTAAAAATCTCTATTCCCTGATCCTGACCGAAAATGGTCGGGATTGGCAAATTGGGGATTTTTAACATGAAGAATTATTTCCCTGATGGCGTACAGGTCAGGTTGAGGAAATGGAGAAATGTCGGCTAGATATATGGCTGGCCTTTAGTCTGTGCCCTGACACAGATGCTGAGATTGCTGCTGAAGAATGAAGACCTGCATAGAAGAATTCATGATTTGCTCATTCTGCTGATGAGAAGTTTCTAAATAAATTTTACCCAAGCCTCAATTACCATGGAATTTATTCTAAAGACAGCTAGAGAAAAACATGTTTTGCATCTTCTTCAACCACGGAAACTTGTGATGTAACCACTAATACATTTTTTTTTTAATGAAACTAATCCCTTAAAATAGCTGTAAAAGAGGTTAAACTGAGCTGTCTCCCTATAACTGCCATATAAGTTGTCAGTGCAGCATATCACCTATACATACATAACCATAGCAACTGGCGGACTCAGTTACTCAGGTCATCGCTTACACATGCATGACATTTTAATATCAGCAGCTTTATATCTTCTCTGTTACTTGTACTCTGTGTGTTTCTAAGAGAGCTTTAGTTTCAGCACGATCTTTGCAATACATTCTGGGGAGCCCCACCAGGTGAGGTGTTCCCACGCAGTATGTGTGCGTCACAAATAAACTAAATATATATGTGTATATATATATATATATATATATATAGACAGTGTCTGTAGGTGGAAGAGTAATACTGAAAGCTCTAGAAATTCTATGGGATATCACACAGACATGCATGGAGAATAGATACATTTTTTTTTTTTTTTAAAGATATGGGCTGCTTTAAATTATTCTTAAGACCAGTGGTGGTTAACATTATGTCCAAGGGCGTAGCTAACATAGGTGCAGGCAGTGCAGCTGCTATGGGGCCCAGAGCCGAGAGGGGCCCACCTTCCCTGTCAAAGTTACGTGATATATATATTTTCATGATTGGGTGGTACATAGGGGTCCTTTCAATCTTCTTCCTTGGGGCCTGCAATATATCTAGGTATGCCCTTGGACTTGCTCATTGTAGTGTGGTATAATAAGAACTGGAGGGCATTTTTGTAATTTTATAATATATGAACCGGGGCACTGTACGGGGAGCACTATATATCACAATGTGAATTGGGGGTACTGTGCGGCATAATGTGTACTGGCAGCTCTGAAATGTGACACAGGGTGAACTTAAGCATTACTGCGATTCATAAAAGAAACTAGGGCACTACTATGGGGCATAGCATTAAGTAAGGCTCTACTATGGGTCAGAAAATGAACTAGGGCACTATTATAGGGCATAAACTTAACAACTGCTGCAGAGAAGTGTCTCTCTAGAAGCATTGGGACGGGGGCCCCTTCAAAATGTTACTATGGGGCCCACAAAGTCCTGGCTATGCCCCTGATTATGTCTGACTCATATTCATATTACTTTTCTGACCAACATTCATACCACCCAACCATGCAGCTTTTTCTCAGACAGTCCCAGTCCCACAATCTTTTTGCCCTAATTCACATCGGGGAAGAAGGAGATTTTTAGATTTGGGTGGGTTATATTGTTTCTGTGCATGGTAAATACTGGCTGCTTTATTTTTACACTGCATTTTAGATTTCAGTTGGAACACACCCCACCCAAATCTAACTCTCTCTGCACATGTTACATCTGCCCCACCTGCAGTGCACATGGTTTTCCCCATTAGAGAAAATATTTGCTGCTGCGATCAGGTCTAAATTAGGCCCTGAGTCTGAAATCCTGATTTTACCTATTTTATGCAAGAATCATAGAAAGTGCTTTCATATGATGGATGTCAGTGTCTCCTCTATGAGGTTTACTTATTCAACCCGTGGTATGGAACTTGCAGATGTGAAGTTGGTAAATCAAATTTTTGCTAGGGTGGTCACATGCTGATAATGAAGCAGGTATCAGCAAATTGACCCAATATTGCAATCTGAGGACCCAAGAGATTTCTATAGCGCCTAGTAGAAAATGCAATTAAAAGATGGCCACACTGAAATGGAAGTGTCCTGACCACTCGACCAGAGTGATGGATTGCCGGATCTTGTGGGTGATTAAGAGATGGCCACAGGAGGCATCTGAGGGCAAAAGGCGAAGATGCAGCATCGGAACACCATCGCGACAATCAGTAAGCCTGAAGCTACTCTGATTTTCCGCCTCATCTATGCTGGCGATGTTGGAAAATCTGTGTTGGAAGACACAGACACTGGCTTCGGCACGCCCACAAAATGAGGACAAAATGACCCCTGTTCTCGGGAAAGCTGGCCTGTACCGCCCACAAACGGCACTGCAACTTATGGAGCACTGCAAACAATCTTGCATGACCCCTTCTGCACATGCGCAGTTTAGCCAAAATTGGAGTTCTATGCAAACAATTGCTCGGCAATTAGATCAAGCAGCAGCTTTTCGTTTTACAGGCTCTGATAATTAATCTGCCTGGGCATAATAAGTCAATCAGTGGCGCCAAAAGGGGGAGGAGTGGGTAGAAATCACCTGAGCCCAGGATGCTGGAGGGGTGGGGGCGCTACACCGAGTACATACCAGCCCTGCAATTATTTCATCATTAAAATATTTTTATATTAAAGGACATAGGGCCTAATGCAGACCTAAACTGCGCATGTGTATTCACCACAATGCACAGGCGCGTCACACGGGTACGATGGATTTGTGCGAAGGATCCGTTCGCACGGGCGTTTGCAAGGAGATTGACAGGAAGAAGGCGTTTGTGGGTGTCAACTGACCGTTTTCTGGGAGTGTTTGGAAAAACGCAGGCGTGTCCAAGTGTTTTCAGGGCGGGTGTCTGACGTCAATTGCGGTCCCAGACAGGCTGATGTGATCACAGTGGCTGAGTAAGTCCTGAGCTGCGCAGAGACTGCACAAGATCTGTTTGTACAGCTCTGCTACACATGCTTTCGCACACTTGCAATTGCAGATAATGATACTCTGATGAAAAAACAAAGACATTTACTCCCAACCAGCATGTGTGTCAGGATCAAAACCAACGGCATTTACAGCTGCAAAACCCAGTGGCAAACACAGGATTTGCATGGGCGGGTTTCCAGAACTGGGTGGAGCCAAGCACGGGGGTGGGGACTGAGGTGACCCAGTATATGCTGGGTCTGTAAAACGTGTGTGTGTGTGTAGATATATATATATATATATATATATCTACACATATATATGCCGTATACACACCTATATTTTGGCTGGTGACCTTCATTTAACCCTGGGTTATATGAAGGTCACCATCCAAAATTGATTGAACTGTATGATGGTTGATGTAGAGTTGTTTTTAATGAATTCTGTTTTATGACAAATTTATTAAATAATTTGCTTTTAAGATTTGCCTACTGTTGGTCAAGAATCTTGGTAAATATTCACATTTGAGCGTCCTCATAATATTGTTTTTCCTATATATATATATATATATATATATATATATATATATATATATATACATACACACACAGCATATTAAACATGCATATATATATATATATATATATTGTAATATATATATATATATATATATATATATATATATATATATATATTACAAATAGAAATGGATTCTCGTGGGAGCCAATATGCCTTTTGTATGACAATAATTAAAAGTTTTTATTGTACAGAAACAAACGATATTTATCCTAAGCGTTCGTTATTGACACAACCTTCTAAAAATTCATATAAAACAATATTACAATCTTATACATAAATTACAGTTGGATGTGAGGATTTTACAGCCAGGTGATCACAGTCAGAACTCGAAATGGATGTATCTCCAACCAGATGTTTGTGATAAGGACTTTGTTAACCAGACGTTGCAACGTCTGGTTAACAAAGTCCTTATCACAAACATCTGGTTGGAGATACATCCATTTCGAGTTCTGACTGTGATCACCTGGCTGTAAAATCCTCACATCCAACTGTAATTTATGTATAAGATTGTAATATTGTTTTATATGAATTTTTAGAAGGTTGTGTCAATAACGAACGCTTAGGATAAATATCGTTTGTTTCTGTACAATAAAAACTTTTAATTATTGTCATACAAAAGGCATATTGGCTCCCACGAGAATCCATTTCTATTTGTAATCTACTTTTAATACCTTATCTGACAGAGGGTATTTCTTGTTGGTTTGAGACTAGAGGTATAGCGCAAGATATTAGGGTTGATTTTTTGTTTTGTAATATATATATATATATATATATATATATACACATACAGTACATGTATATATATACCATGTGTGTGTGTGTTTATATATATGTATATACATGTGTATATATGTATGCACATGGCAGGGCCGAAACTAGACTTGTCAGCACCCGGGGCAAGGAAGCATTTTGCCCCCCCCCCCGCATTACACAAAAAAATGATCATGTTATCAAATATTTAGAAAGGGGATACCATTGAACAAAATTGCGCCTCATGTGCCCCAAATGTCCTAAGCATCTGTCACATAGCCCCTGTGTGTCCCCACACATTGCACCACATTACTGCACTACATGATTACACTAAGTGCCCTTTATATTGCACTACACTACGTACATGCCCCTATATGCTGCACTACATTACTACACTATCTCCCATACACTGCACTACATTACATGCTCCTAACACTACGTACATGCCCCTATATGCTGCACTACATTACTACACTATCCCCTATACACTGTACTACATTACATGCTCCTATACACTACACTACGTACATGCCCCTATATGCTGCACTACATTACTACACTATCCCCTATATGCTGCACTACACTACTACACCATCCCCTATATGCTGCACTACATTACATGCTCCTATACACTGTACTACATACCCTATATGCTGTACTATATATTACTTCATTACACTACACTACACTACATCTACATTACCAACAATAACACTGCAGGCAGGTATCCCCATTTTACACAGTGCGGCAGGCAGATATCCCCATTTTACACAGCGCGGCAGGCATATATCCCCATTTTACACAGTACGCAGGCAGATGCCCCCATATTACACAGTACGCAGGCAGATGCCCCCATATTACACAGTACGCAGGCAGATGCCCAGATATTACACAGTACGCAGGCAGATGCCCCCATATTACACAGTACGCAGGCAGGTGCCCCCATATTACACAGAACGCAGGCAGGTGCCCCCATATTACACAGTACGCAGGCAGATGCCCCCATATTACACAGTACGCAGGCAGGTGCCCCCATATTACACAGTACGCAGGCAGGTGCCCCCATATTACACAGTACGCAGGCAGATGCCCCCATATTACACAGTACGCAGGCAGGTGCCCCCATATTACACAGTACGCAGGCAGGTGCCCCCATAATACACAGTACGCAGGCAGATGCCCCCATATTACACAGTACGCAGGCAGGTGCCCCCATAATACACAGTACGCAGGCAGGTGCCCCCATTTTACACAGTGCGGCAGGCAGGTATCCCCATAGGCAGGTGTCCCCATTTTACACAGTGCGGCAGCGGCAGGCAGGTTTCAAGTTGGGGGGAAGGAGGGGGGGGAGAGAGAGAATACTTACGTCTTCCCGCTCTTCGGTCCCGCCGCCTCACGTCCCTCGCGCCGGCCGCCTCCTCCTTCATGCTTATCGCCTCTCCCCGAGCGCTCCTGCTCGGGGGGCGGGGCTTCGCGGAATGACGCGTTTGCGTTGTGACGTCACGACGCAACGCGTCATTCCGCGAAACTCCGCCCCCCGAGCAGGAGTGCTCAGAAGAGGCGATAAGGAGTAGAAACGGCACTGCCGCCGGGTCTCTCTCAGCGCCTGGGTCACATGCCCCCCTAGCCCCCCCCTAGTTTCGGCCCTGCACATGGATATATATGTACTACTATAATTAAAATAAAGTAAACTTTTATTAAGCACTTACAAGTGCCACCAGGAAGACAGCAGGCTGCAGAGGACACTAGACAGCCATTACTAATACTCGGCTCGCAAAATGCAGCAAAAAAAAATATTATTTTTTTTTGGTGGAGGGGGGGTGTTTCTGGGTGCTCGGAACCCCCCTTCCCTGCGTGCGCCACTGAAACCAACTGACATCGCTGTTGGTTTTTAATTGACATTGGAAACCAATGATTCGTAAATACTGATTTTTTTTTTAGGCTCAAAAATGACAGCGATATCCGTCTATGTTGGTCAGTTTTGGTTTAGAACCAAAATCGACCTTTATTAAATTTATCCCCAGATATATCTCTTGAATGAGCACAGAACCAAACCTATTTTAATAACCAAAATCGGTCTGTACTTGGGCTTCCAGTTACTCGAAATAAAAAAAACACATAAAATGTATAAACAATACAAAGAAAATTCCTAAGTTTTCATTTTTTTTTTAATTGTGGATTTATATCAGCAAATCATTTTTCTTACTGTGGACTGTACTTTGTCCAATATAGTGAATATATTTAATTTAATATATTTTATTTGTAAAATATCTGAAAAATAAATGAATAGGTTTTGCATGGCCACATTCTACTACAGCGTAGGTCTTGCAGTGGGAGGAGAACATTGAACTTTAGGGAAAAGACGACTGGAAACAGAATTTCTAACATGACTGAAGAATGAATGAAGTGGTGATTAGCACTATGACGGTGCTATCACCCACGCTAGCCATTACTTTTGGTGACCCGCCAGTTCTGTGTCAGACCCTGAAGAATGCTCGGGCCAGTGCCCAATGGCCTTTATTCAGACAATATACGTTTTACAACAACTTATTCTGCTTTACACACAGTAAAATCCCACTGCAAATAATAAAGTCAGTGTCAAGTGGACAATGAACAAAGCAAGGGGATGATCCCAACATTTATACCGGTCATTTTCAGCATTTAAATATGGCAGCTAGAACATTACACACAAAGATAAGATACGGCTGAAATGTAAATGAGAAACACTCTTCTGACGAAAGTCTTGTTACTTCTCTGGGAACAACTGTCATATCGAGCAGTGGTTCTCAAACTCGGTCCTCAGGACCCCACACGGTTCACGTTTTCCAGGTCACCCAGCAGCTGCACTGTGTATCACCAACTGTCACATTTTGAAAATCCACAGGTGACCTGCAAAACATGAACCGTGTGGGGTCCTGAGGACCGAGTTTGAGAACCTGTGATATAGAGGTAGCGGGGCTGATTATGAGTTGGACAGAGCTCCGGGTATGGATGCAAACGGCGAGTTTTTATATAAAGCTCATGCGCAGATATGAATTTACACATTTTTGCCTATGTTCGCCCTATTCTGCGTCGGACAGAACGTGGCCAAATCGGTGTTTTCCGTGAAATGGTGAGTGTATCAGGTGTGCATCCTAAGCTCTGTGGGACTCGGAGTGGTGGGTTCTGTGTTTTTTAGGATCTCTTGCACCTAGCATGGAGCTGGTGACAAGTGCTAGTACGAATGATGATGGTTGCGGCAGCCGGCATAAAATCAGTGGACGTCACGGCTTTCCACTTGAAGATACATGGACCCCCCGCATTAGCCATACGGATTCTCGCATTGGCATAATGTAATAAATCTTGCTGCCGCGGCCACTTTGCGTGCAGCTCAGAATCAGCCTCAACATGAGTGATGTTTCAAGTGGTCTATTTCTATAACCACTTTGTCATATGTATAGATACACTTTCTGCAAAGGCTGTGGTGGTTGTGCTGGGCGGGGGGGAGGGGGGGGTCTTTGTTATCTTCTGTGCTTGCGCCAACAGTATCTTCAGAAATATGAGGCTGGCACCATATTTCTGGTGATTTCTTATGTAATGTAGCGCAGAGTAAGTAACTGACTCGTGGGCACACACCGCACCCGTTATAGCTATATCACTGACTCTAGCAGTGTAATTAGTCATTATCTCCTGGAAGACAGAACAAGCAGCTCTCCAACTATGTATGGCAACACTGCTATTCACATAGCCAGAGTCAGCGCTTCTAAGTAGTGTAGAAATCTATTAGTGGTACGCATTTAGAATGAATGATTTGGGGCATGCACATTTGGGGCTTTATCATTGGTAGTTCATTGCCTGCGTTCTGCAATACTGCATGCTGCAGCTATACACAATACAGTTTGCCCTCTGTTTTATCAATTCAGAATTCCTTTTTGAAGGTTTTCTTACCCTTACTGGTAGTCTAACACATAGGGTTACCACCACCATTCTGGGATACAGGGCTGTAAGTAAGTGTGTGCTGAATGTGTCACATAGCACACTTGCAGTGTGAGCATATCGTGCACTGTGTGCTCCTGATTGGCTGCCCTGGCAGAGATTGCTGCCGAGGTGTTGGTAGGTAGTGTCCGCTGCAGCGCTGCTGTGGATGGGAGGTGGGACTTCAGCCTTGGCCATGACTGGAGGACTGTGCAGTGCTGGTGATGAAGAGACCTCTAGTGTCC